>NC_133203.1:24453525-24748525 GCF_958299795.1 Porites lutea
CACATTCGAGTCGAAGCTTGGGTGGCACAGGTTATTTCTTACGGTGGAATCGACGAGGGAAATTCGAACACTAGTTGTAGTGCTGGAATTGTTGGAAGAAATGGTCGCATGGGGATGTAGGAATGGTAGGTTTAACGAACAATTTCAAATTTTGCCCCTTGAATTGAAAGTGAAGTTCATGTGAATGCTTTCGTATGTATTTCTGACGGTTTTAGATCTACCTGCTCGATTTATATCTGCTACGCTTCATGTTGACAAGTCCCTCAAAATGGCGGCAAAACTTGGAGATTGCCGAAAATTAGGTAAGTTCACGGAGTTATAAAGTTTTAGTAAAGGTCGGGCCGCAAAGTTTTTTTCTGTAGTTACCTTTTCTATGGCACCTACTTCCTAGCTATATTAGTTGGATCAGTTAAGAACGCCTCACTTTTTCAAAAATGTACCTTGAATTTGATCGGTTTTGGCGTGTGTGACTTAAGCGAACCGATAAGGTGTCGTTCAAGTCTTCCTGTTTGCTTGATTGAAACGTGATGTTCACGAAAGTCGCCTCGATGGATAAGATAGAGTTAATATACATTGCTGTGGTATTTGTTTTTTGCTGAGCCCCGTGGTTTGTTGTAAATTGTCCGCCAAAGTTGCCTCAAATTAACGTCTTGAAAAGTGTCACGACAGGCCTTCGCTCGAGTGAAATTTAATTTCCGTAAAACTCTGAAAAATAAAGAGATCCGATCAAACGGATTGTGGTTTTAGTATAGGTATATGAATGTCTTACAACACACAAGAAATAAGCTCAATCTGTGTCTCAAGCAAAATCGACCGGACCGCTCTTACAGAGACACTCTCTTAAATTTCACCAGCATTTTGTGCAGCGAGTTCTACGGTCACGATTGACTTCAAACTTGCATATATAAAACTAGAAAGCTCTGAGGCTTATTTGCTGAAGTTAGAGAAAAATCTGTCGTAGAGTTTCGCAGTTATTTAAATTTTTCGTAAAAATGTGGTTTTAAACATATGTAGATTTCTCGAACGTTTTTAAACCTACAAGAAAATATGTAACATTTTCCTAAAGTTGCACGATTCCTTATTAAGGGTGCCAAAAATTATGGAAATCGTTTACATCGTTCCTGCGAAAAAACGCGATTCAAAATCATAACCAACGCGCATATAAATAGGTTCGGGCCACCCTTAGAGTCCTTGTTTCAGCACTTGTTTGGGAAACCTCCCCTCGGAGGAGAGGGGTTATTTTTATTTTTTTTGTTTTTTTTTACATCCCCTACAGCGCTGCAAGACTGACGTAATCGGTGTTTGTTTCATTTTCCCCGAATTTGAGTGGGGCATTCTAGGAAGCAGGTCCACTCGGATTCTTCGTAGAGTAGCTATTAAAGTGGTGTCTATTACCTTTCACTTTCACTGTAGATACACTTTCTGGCTCTGTGGAACTGGCTTTATTTGCAGGATCTTTACGAGTGAAACTAAACTCAGGTGAGGTATTTTCAAGACTTTTGCATAACAACCATGTTTGAAGCTTAGCAAATCGTTCGGTCAAACGCATAATTCATTCCATAATATTGCGCTGTCGATTGCATTCAGTCGGTCCTGTGTCACCTTGGTAACTACATTTTTATTAAAATTCATCTTAGTTAAGGCCGCTCTTAGAGCTCTTAGAAGAGTGCAAGAAGTACATCGGCGATTCTGGGTTAGAAAAATATATACTTAACAGGCTTCTAAATGATTTCTTACGCCATATTGGCTGGAGGGCAAACGAGGACACAGGCATGGTGTATCATATTAGTGCATGGTTTATCATTTAATCTATTTAACCAATTTGATTGTTCCCCAACGTCTTAACCTAAGTTACGGACGAATTAAGGCACAGAATTTGCAGTAAGTTCATTTCACATAAAAGCATTACAGTCAAAGTTGCGTAGCTGCAATTAGAAATGTAAATCATCACGCGCAAAACATTTCCGGGTTCGCTCATATTGTGATGATGAGTTGCAGAACAACTTACTTTGTAAGCAATGTTTCGCTTTCCTCCGATCGCATAAAAGAAGGCAAGAATCGAATCACTATAGCTATAAAATTCCGCTTTGGCTTGCCTCTTGGCACTCGACCATCTCGGTCGTGACTTCCGTGAAAAGTCTCAATAGAAAGAATTGCTGGAATTTGTATGAGGTCTCAGAATTTAGAAAGGCTGAGTTTGTAAACCAAAGCTCGTTCATACTCTCCAAATCCTTCTGCTTACTTATGCTAATGATAAAACCGATGGAATTTTATTCAACTACTCAAATATTCTTTAGAACGCAGTAGAACATTTCGAATTAACCACAAAATTGTATATATTACGGTTGGGTAACAAACACTTCATCTCCCTGAGACTGCTTCGATATTGCTTATGGCCGTTATGAGAGACTAAAAGACTGAAAATGCTATCATCCGCTCGACTCACTCTTGATCTTTTATTCACCATAAGTTTGCACAGCGCAACAAGCATCTTTATGATTGCTAGATCGATTCTACAGCTTGCTATCCTATGTACTTGATTTCTCGACAATATTATAGCATTTTAGGTTTTAGTTTTGAGTGTTCTTTCCTTTGGCATATGCGGGTTGTAACAAAAACTATTTGTCGTTGGCAGTTATTTTCCTAAGAACCGAAGCAGGTCATGCCTGACAAAATATTGGGAAAATGCAAAATTCTCTAAGCTGTCAAATTTGCAAAAAATTCCGGCAGTATACCTTACGGTAGCCCTTGCTACCATTAAAACATTTTCAATATCGTCCCAAAAAATCAGGTATCGCTATTTTTCAAGAATTTTGTTTTAGTCCCAGGAATTTCCTAACGAGACATTGCCATCTAGGTAACTTATATTAGTACTTAACAATTCCAAACATAATATTTTCAGTCACTGAAATCATAATCAAGTACAAATTTCCAGGTGAAACTATCCTCTTGATGACAGGTTTCCACATGTTTTTCTTTGAAAGGCTAGTTCTCTGTAGGTGTTTCTAATGACTGTAATCCCTTAGTAGGCTTCCAGACAAGAACTAAATCTCCTGCCGAGCACGAGGTTGAACCAGAAATATCGTGGCTGTTTCATTAGTGTCCATGCCCTATAAAAGTGGCCCGCATTAGTTTCAGTTTATTTTTTTGCCATAAGTTTTTCAAAAGCAAGGAAATCTATTTATTTAAACTCTCATGGCGAGGAAGCCTAAGAGAAGCCACCGGGCTTATAAGGAATGGGCTCCCTCAGATAATAAGAAAAAAATATTATCATAATTACACATGGAAAAATCAATGGCCGTGCTACAGTAAATCTTAAAATATATTAGATAGTCGTACTAATCATAGTTAGGCTAAGAAAAGCGAAATGACAAATAAAAAGAATATTTATAATGAGAGGAATGCTTTCAGCTTACAGCAAAAGGACGTGGTACTTGTTGCATTTCGAATTTCAAAACTAAGAGAGTTAAAAAATTTAGGACCTTGGAAACTGATAGAGAACTTTCTTATATTAGTCCTGCATTGTGGTAAATAAAAAAGCTCCGAACTTATAGTGCCATAGGAATGCACCTGGCGTGTCACCAAAAACATATTATTGAAGCTATGAGGAAGTAAGCCAGATCTGTATTGATACGTAAATTTTCCTATTTGAAGTTTGTAGATACTCTCGAGATTCACAATTTTTAAATTTTTAAATAAAGGGTCAGTGTGAGCATCGAAAGCACTCCTCGACATTATTCTCACAACCCGTTTTTGAAGTGTGATTAATCTTCTGAGGTGTAATGGGTAGGTCGATGCCCAGACGCTCACGCAATAGAATAAGTATGGGTAGATAAGGCTAAAATAAAGTATCCGTAAGGAGGAATTATTAAGGCAAAAACTTGATTTATAAATTATACCTATGGCTTTAGACACTTTTCTTGCAACATTATTTATATGTGATTTTCATGTTAAATGTTCATCCAAAATTACACCGAGAAAGGTAGCTTCCTTAACACGCTTAACACGATCAATTGAACAATTACTAATATTGAAAGCTAGATCAAGTGTTTGCCTGTTTTATCACGGTCTGAATATGATAAAATTAGTTTTCTTAACATTAATAGATAGCTTATTTGTATAAACCAACATGTTATCTTTTTCAATTCTAAATTTGCAACTTACATAAGATAGGAAGCATCAGTATGCGAATAGAAGATATTAGTGTCATCAGCAAATGATATCAGCTCTAAGACCTTTGACACATTACATAGATCATTTATACATACTAAGGCCTAAGATAGATCCCTGAGGGACACCGCAAGTAATATCTAATGATAAAGAGTTGTAACAATTATAAGGCAAAATTTGTTTTCGACAAGAAGGATAACTTTTAAACCATTGTAAAGCAATACCAAGTACTCCATAATGTTCTAATTTTTCGAGCAAAATTTCATGATTTACTGTATCAAAGGCCTTAGATAGGTTAATGAATAGGCCTAAAGTTATCTTCTCATTATCAAGTGCATTTGAGATCTTACAATAACTTTTTCTGAATCCAGTTGCATTTGATTTATATTCATCAAACTTTTTATTGTAGTAGAGACTTTTAGCAACGCGAAGGGAATGTGTCACGATTTTTTTTTATAGCTCTCGTAAAGTTTCTCACGGTATGAAGTTGGGTTAGCAAGGAAACGCTTGTATAATAGATTGTTTTTTCTTACAAATTTAAGAAGACCTTTAGTTATCCATGGTTTGCTAAAAGTGGCATTCTTTACTTTCACTTTTTTGAGAGGAAAGCAGTTATTGAAAATGGTAGTCTATTTTATTAGTAGCCTCCATTCATACTCTGAAAATATCATCATAGAGGGTAACAAGCCACGCTGGTTTCCCCACCGTTCCCAACCCCTTAAGGTGACTCGACCCAGTTTTTTTGGGGGGGTACCATCCTACTTTGAAGCTCTCTGGTATCCCCACCTTTACTTTTATCGTAAGTCTAACACATAGAATGGATAACATATAGATCAATCTACAATATAACATAAATTTTTTGGCGATCGGAGTAAATGTCACGTGGTTATAATGCCACGCCCCTTTGAGGTCTGAGTCGAAAATCGGCTGTTGCCGGCATTTTTTTGTGAAAATCTCTCGGCTACACATAGTGCGCATTAGTGCCTTGCGCTGAACAGAGTTTCACCAAAATCGCAAAGACCCAATTCGAGAAATTCAGCGGTTTCCAAATTTAGGCCATAATTTATGCGACAATGATAAGCAAACTTTACACGGATTATATATAATAAACTATGAGATTCATCCCTTTATTTTGGGCATCGTTATAACGGATGGTTCCTTGCAAGTCAGCAAAACGCTTAAGAGCCTTGTAAATGCGCGCGATTTCGAGCAAAGCAAACACATAGAAATTATAGTTTTCGCTATTTGTTGACATTTGTCAGCGTTTAAGAGTCCTTCTCACCAAAAAAGCATTTTCTTAAAAATTCGTAGTTTTTTTCCTTCAAATTTTTTCAGGGCCACAATTGATTAACTAACTACCCGGACTCTGAATTTCTGATTTTAGCTCAGACAGGAAGGGTTTATAATCGTCAACACTGACTTAGAAACGAATAGGGGAATGGAACGAGTTTTGATATAACTTCCTTGACAGTCTGTAGCATGTTCCATGCGCAAAGAGAAGTGAGCAGAAAAAAAAAACAGCGATGGGGTGGGCGTACCTTACGCCACACTCCACTATCCGAACACCTGAAACAGGCTAGTTCCTTCATCGACTTAAGTGTATGTCCATTGTGAACACCATCGAAGCACTTATCTTATGAAGTGATCCATTAGTTTGAAACTGAAAATTCAAATTGGCTTCTAATAGGTGGAAAATTACAGAGTCTCTATGATTAAAATAGAGCTTTGCATGGGATTTTTGAAGTTGCGCTTCCCTGAGATCACTGTTCATACAAATGTGTACCAAAAATGTTACAAATAATGAATGCCACACGCTCTTTCATGTGACAAACGCATTTTCGTAGTCTACACCATTCAGCGCACTTTTAATGCAGTCGTTTTTTCAGATGGCCAAAATTTCAAAGATGAAGTGTTTGAGAGTGTTAGAGGAAGTCGAAGAGGGTGGCTAGGGACATCAAGCTAAGCGCGACAAGACCTCTCCGAATTCTATAATAGGAGAAATTTCGAGGACCTGAGCGCGCGATCTGTTAAAACTAACCAAAAAAGGTAACCGGCGGCTGCCACGCAAGCTACGATCGAGTTCTAAAGAAAAATGGAGAGATCCAACAGAAAACAATTTCGCATGGCAAGATGGGAAACCCCTCGCCGGAGAGGGTTGTGGGTTATTTACAGCGATGTGACACGTAATCAGCATTTGTTTCATTTTTCTCCGAATATAAGTGGGAAACAGCTGCGCTTGGATGCTACAAAGGGAAGCTACTAAAGTGGTGGATATTAGCTTTCACTTTCGCTTTAGATACAGCTTTCTTGCTCCGTGGAACTGGTCATACGCAGGATCCTTATGAGTAAAACTTAACTCAGGTGAAACATTCATTTAGAAATAACTAATTCTCTAATATGGCGCTGTGAAGTTATGTGTATTCAGCTCTTTCGGTTACTTACGCCATAATATAACTGAAGGGCAAACGAGACCACAGTTATTAGTGATCTATCATTTAGTGACAGCGTTATAACTGAATAACTAATTTAAGGCACAAAGTTTGCAGTGAGTTCATTTCTCATAAATTTATTGCTCCAGTCAAAGTTGCGTCTGCGTCATCACGAAAAAAGGATATTTCCGGGTAAGGTCGTATTGTGATAGACTAATGAGCTGCAAAACAACTTACTTTCTAGAAATGTTTCGCTTTACTCCGATCGCATCAAGAATAGCTTCACCGTTCAAGCTAAAGTATAAAGTTCCGCTTTTGTTTGCCAGTCGACCATCTCGTGACTTCCGTAAAAGTATTCGTGAAAGTCGCGTGTCTATGGAACGAAATATGTAGGACTCACAAAGCCTATAAACAATGTCGGGCAAGCCTAATGTTTAAAATCCTCCCGTTTACTTATGCAAATGATGAAACCGATAGAATTTTATTCAATACCAACTACTCAAATATTCAGAACGCGGTAGAACATGAGGAATTTTACAAAAACTTTTCTCCCTGAGATTGCTTTCGATATTACTTATGACAGACTGAAAGACTGAAATGTATCGTTTCGCTCAACTCACTGTTGCGTTGTTGCTATCCAGCATCTTGGTTTCTCGACAGTATTATAACACTTTATTTTTTTGTATATGTATATTTAGATGTTCTCATTGATCAGCATCTCTCTTGAAAAAGAACATATTGATTTCGTCTCAAAAAAAATCTCGAAAAGTGTGGGAATTATTGCGAAAGCCCGCTTTTACCTATCAGCCAAAACTTTGATGACCCTGTATTACTCCCTTGTATATCTTTCCTTAACATACTGTAATGTCGCCTGGTCCTCCACCTACTGTTCTAACCTAAACTGTATTTACCTCTTGCAAAAGCGTATAGTGCGGCTCATAACAAAAGCTCACTATCTAGCAAATACTGCCCCTTCATTTAGCCACCTTAAAGTCCTTGACATATTTAGCATTAATTCATTTTCTGTCGCTACTTTTATCTATTGTAATCACCATAATCTTTTCGTGACTTGTTCTTAGTCCATCAATACGAACCTCCACTAGCCTCTCAGTATAGGCCTCATTATTGTAGTATAAACAATTTAAATTGAACAAGTATAAAGCAATTTAGTATCCTCTACCGAAAACCTAAAATTTGGAATTTGTTGCCTATCATACTAATTAGCTCTCCTTCTATATTTGTTTTTAAAAAAATTTAAAGGATTATCTCATTGCTAGCCGATCTGTCGCTTAATTTTCTGATCTTGCTCACTCTGCACTGAGCCATGTTTTTAGTTCATTAAGTAGTTGAAGGAAACCTATTAATATAAGCTTGAAGCTTCGTTAGGCTTCCTTGTCACATTAATTAATATTTTAATTAACAACTTTTGTTCTCGTTGTACAAGGTTTTGTGAGTGACTGAATAAATAAAATAAATTTAATTGTTCTTTCCTGTTGGTATATATGTTGGAACAAAAAAAGGTAAATTTCGCAGAAATTTCCTAAGAACCGAATCAAGCCATGCCTGACGAAGTATTGGAAAAATACAAATACAATCAGCATTGTTTATTATGTACCGTTGATCTCGGCCTAAAATCCGGCAGTGAACTTTGTTTCCACATTAGCTCTTGCTATCATGAAAACTTATTCAGGTATCGTTTGTTCTTTTTCAAGAAGTCTGGTTGTAGTACCAAACTCATTAATTTACAAATCCCAAACGGTCACACTATTTTATCAGTGGCATCATAATCCAGTTCAAATTTTCGGGTGAATTATCGTCTTGATGACAGTCCTCCACATGTCGCTGTTTGAGAGGCCATTTAGATAGACTTTCTATTTATTGTAATCCTTTAGCTACTGTGCATCCTGAATTAACCCTTCGTGACAATTTCACTTCTACGAAATATGTGTCCTGTAATGTCACAGTACCATCAATTCCAATACCGTCAATGTCCCCTCCCCCCCCCCGGGAAAACCCCAGGGCATTTGACTTTTTTGAAAACTTTTGGTCAAATTCCCTGGTATGTTGGCAGTTTAGATGGTCAAAAATGCCCCGCGCTTCAAAAAGCCTCAAATCCCCCACCTACTATGTGTCAAATCGTTTATTCAAATATAATTTTCCTACTAAATACAACCCAGGGAGGAGCGTTGCGTGACGACACTAAAAACGGCTGTGCAGCGGACAAAATACAACCGAAATATCTTAATTCTCAGACAGCTGTCTTACGGCGGTTTGTTCATTTCAATAAAATTGTTCATTCCAGAAAACCCACATTTAACGGGCTTTTTAAAGGTTCTCAAACGCTCCAACAAAACAGTGAATACAGGAGCATTTGCCCATGAACGCGGTGCGCATGTTGAATGCGGAAAGAATTAGGAAATCCATTTTCTTGAAACGCTGACCAGTGTTTTGACACGAAAGTCAAGTGCAAAACTTAAGTCAAATGCACGGGTATACCGTGGGGGATTGGTGGTTTTGGAATAGACTGGCACATAATTAAGGCTCTGAGTTTTACAGATAAATTTATACTCTGAAAACCTCACCATAGAGGTTAATATCGTTCACATGATCCTTCCGTGATGTCATGCGAGTTTGTCTGGTGGTATGTTAAAAAAAATGCCCTTTAAAGGCTCCGTGTTTCAGCATCATTTAGTATCTCTTCTGAAGCACCACAAATGTTATTCCGGTGCTTCAACATTCTCGCACAGGATGTCGAACTTGTTGGAGCTGGGGTCTGGAAGACATTTGCGACGCGTTGATTCAAAGTGAGACGTATCTCTTGGAGTTGGCCACTTGTTGAGTAAAATAAAGGCCAATGAGCCAGTATCCATCGACATTGCTGAAAGGGGGCCTTAAAAATGACAAACTTACATAATTTAAAGGTGATACGTCCAAAGCGAGCAAAGATATTGCTCTGCAAAGGCGAGAAATTTTACAGACGTTTGTATTCCGTGAGGGTTGTACCACATCTGAAAGTAAAGAGCACTATCAGGCGCTGTTTGTTTTGGGAACAGACCAAGGCCTAACCTGTGCCAAGCTCTCGGTGAGTGTAGACGAGCGAAAAAAGCGAGCAAGTAGATTAAAAAGCACGCGAGCCCTCAAGCTTTTGCTCAATCCGTTTTCTCCACTATCTTGGAGCCTGAAACAGGCTAACCTATAATTAATATAACTAATATAACTAATTATACCTATAATTCTGCAAGTTTTCAGGGAACAATCTTAAAAGACAAATTTCACTCATTTAACATTCAGGAAAAAGCACGCGCTTACTTTGCACTGCAGATTGTAAACATGACAAAAACATAACGCTTTATTTATAACGAGAATATCACTATTAGTCAGGACTGTGTATCTAGCACTCCTTCTTTGAGTATAGTAATAGTAGGCTTTTAGCGAAAAATTTCGTAAAAAGCCTCTTTTATTTATTCTTAAAATCACCTGTCCGGCCAGCCAGTTCTGACTATTGCTAAGTGCCAAATTAGCAGTGCGAGCTGCTGAGTGCTTTTCTTGAACAACGTCATTCCGTCAGTTAGCAGTCTTTAAAACTTTGATTCAGACAGGAGCCCATTCGGACTGATTCAGACTTGCCTAGTCCCTGTACGGCGTCTTTCCAGGCCTTCTCGGTCAATGCATTTTGGTGACGTATCCGAGACGAACGGCCGAGGGACGCTCTCAAACACTCACTCAGACCACGTGACCAGAAAAGAAAAAGACAGCGCGCAATAATGAGGCCTAGGGATTAGGCAAGATTCAGACGTCGAGCTTCTGCCTTGCTTTTGCCGAACTTAATTCGACAATTAAGGCAGAAGCACGACTTATGAACTGTGCCTAAGAGGAGCAGCAATACAGCGTTAGCGTTGCTTGCACGATATTGAAGCTCCTATTGCAGCTACTGTACTCTTGTAAAAAGCTGCTCTGTCACTCGGTCAAGAGTGTTGCTTATCTTGCATCAGTCAAATTGCACCAGTCAATTTCAAGCCCTTTCGATTCATGTAAATTAGACTTATGCAAGTCTTAGGACTGGAGTGGGATAAATGTTATCATTCCCCCCTTTTCCTTTACAGTTGCTACGTAGGGAGCAACATCACTTGTAACGTTGTTTGCATTTTTCCCCGGGGCTGTTTCCTGGGCGAAAAAGTAATATTTGCGGCACAAGGGGGGCTCTTTTCACTGGTTTCCATCCACATCATTCTATTAGCTAAACAAACAATATTCTCAAAGACGTCGCTAATGTGTTTGCTAAGAAGCACCCAACCCAACTAGGTTTGTGTTTAGTACACTACTGAAAGATCATAATAACAGGCAGCAAACCTTGCGAGTAATAGGGATTTACGACTTTCTTTATTTTTTTTTTCTCTTTATAAAGTGACATTGACTTCTGCCATTCTCAAAAATTGTAAAAGGAAGTAGTCTCTGCAAAATAGCTAACGAATCAATTTAAAGTTCAAAAAGTGCAAAATTAGTTTATGTTCGTAGTGCAGTCTCTGACAACCCAAAATCGCACCTAACCGGAAGAAAAATGGCTACGGGCCTGTGCGAGTAGCGGTTTATAATTACGGCGAAGTTTACAGCGCGGCGCCATTTTCTTGACCACCGAATACATTCACTCCTCACTAATTACAATGAATTGTAAACTAAAGCTACAACACAGCAACGGATTTTACTTACAAATTTTTGGGGCCGCGTTACTGTGATTAAATTTCTCCAAATGCTTGCTTTAGATTTTCCACATATTTGTGTGCAATTTTTCCCGGGATATTTTAGTCAGCTGGAAGGGAAATTTTAAAAGACAAATGTGTAGAAAATTTCAAGAGGTGGTTCTAGAGCTTGTAGCTTCATGTACCCCCGTAATTTTTTTCAGTAGAATCGTTAGGAATGAAGATTTAGTTTAAAATTCATGTTTTTTTCAGAACAGCCGTTTTACGGATTCTATTCGACACTAGATTCTCATACAAACAAAGTAATTTCTCACGCGGTTGCCTACTCGTCAAGATGACGTCGAAAACCGTGATTAATCTGGCATGACGTCTCAATTGAAGTCGTACTTGTTCCGTGCTTCCGTTGAACCCGATTGATTAAGTTCGGCACGGCAGAATCACGAACGTATGAACTGGGCATTAAACACATAACACTCTAAAAATGACACAAAATTCTGGTATTTGTATTTGTATTTATTTATTTGCCACACGATTACAATAATTACAAAGAAATGCCAAAAAAAATATAGGAAGAAATGGCGAGGAGGCCAAAGGAAACTATAGAGCTTATGTTAATTAGGCCTCCTCAATTACAATTTTTTGAAGATGGCATAAGAATTACGGCGACGGATACAAAATAATATCAGGTAGCTTCAGTTATCAGTAAACAAATTTTTAGATGCTGCCACAGGCGGCCCAAACTCACGTTGTGAGGAAAGGGTGTAATGTAATTTACACAACATAGGTGACGCGCCGGTGTCGCGTTACAGACGACCGTTGAAAATATAAGAGACTTTGTATGAGAAATATATTACTGAGATCTGCGAACGCTAAATAACGCTAAACCTTACTTTTTCTTCAATGAAATGAATAAAAAAAGTCTTACCTGCAATCTATTCCACTGCGTTTTGGTGTCTGTTTGTCGTTTTACTGTTTTTTTGGCTTTAATGCGTAACCACTGTTACTCCTTTCATAGAACGAAGTGAAGGCTGGTCACTTCGATCTGTCGGGGTCCTACACCAGTCGCAACAAGAATGCCATTTTTTTCGCCGAAATTCAAATCCACTGCAAACTCTTCAGCTTCAGCCCAAGAGGGAAACCTCTTCTTCCTTTCTTGAAGATCAGCTCGAAAAAAGATCCATAATTTCCCCATCAAATCGAGCCATTTGAGCCGGACTTCAAGACACGCCTGGCTTTCGTCCAGTGCCTGTGACCACTGTCGCGCTTACCAACTAATTTGCATTATGACAATTAGCACTTACACGACGGGTGCAAGCACTCGCTTTTTCACAAGACACCAAAACGCAGTGGAATACATTGCAGGTAAGTCTTTTTTATTCATTTCATTTAAGAAAAAGTAAGGTTTTGTGTTATTTAGCATGCGCAGATCTCAGTAATATATTTCTCATACGAAGCACAGGCGGCCCAAGCTCATTACATGAACGCGGACGTGACTCTTGCTTGCGAGCGGTGTTGTGTTACAAACGGTTATTCACAAAGGCTTGTATGGGATGTAAACGGTTTTTCTTAAAAGAGAGAAAAAAATGTTATGTTTGTCAATAAAATCGACTTACCTTATTGCCTTGTTGCATTCTTTGTTGGTTGTCCGCGTCTCAGGCCGTTTTTAAGCGTTTTTGGCGAGTTAGCGCTATTTTGGTAAAAACGGCCTGAGACGCGGACAACCAACAAAGAATGCAACAAGGCAATAAGGTAAGTCGATTTTATTGACAAACATAACATTTTTTCTCTCTTTTAAGAAAAACCGTTTACATCCCATACAAGCCTTTGTGAATAACCGTTTGTAACACAACACCGCTCGCAAGCAAGAGTCACGTCCGCGTTCATGTAATGAGCTTGGGCCGCCTGTGTACGAAGTCTCTCATACGGTCAGTATAAAACACGGACTGCGGACTGCGGACCACGGACTGCGGACCGGGTATAAAATACGGACTAGGTATAAAATGCGGACTTCGGACTGAGTATAAAACACGGACTAGGTATAAAACGCGGACTACGGACTATGTATATAAAAACAGCTTTAGAAGGTAAAACTGAGAGAAAAAGAAAGCGGGCTAGCAAAATCAGTAGTCCCAGCTTAAACATTCCCTTGGCTATTCACGTAGTCTATTCTTCCCACGGAGAAGGAAGGTTATGCCGGTACTCAAGGCAACTGAAATTAAACTCTGAATTTTATAAAAAGAAGTAGTTTGAAGAGATTTCAATTTGCAGTTTTACACCTATAAGAAGCACCGAATTAAAAAAAATAGTATTGGTGTTAGTCAGATCAGTAAAATTCTTATCGGATGCCACAATTCCGTTTCAAATAAAGCCTTGGGAATATGAGGACTGAATGAAGAACTCAGACGAGAAGGTCAATGCGATGCACAAAAGCAGTATTTAGGTGCGAAGGATTACTCACATACGCGAATAGAACCGAAATGAGTCACACTCACTCACTTGGTCGCCCGAAGGCGGGCGACCACTAGATCTTTCCACAGCCTCTTATCAGCCATCAGTGCAGCAATCTCACTTGCTTCGAATGCCCCAGTATCCCTCTTAAGAGTGTCAATATAGGTTAGTATTCGGTCTTCCTCTCCCGCGATGGCCATGTGTGGGCTCCCAAAGGACTAATTTCTGGGTACTTAGCTCTGGATGGCGATAACAGTGACCGCAAGTTGTAGCCTACGAGAGGCGATTTTGTTGCTGACTACTGGTAGATCTCCGTACAGTTGTTGGTTTGGTATGTTGCTGCTCCAGGGGATGTTTAAACATCCACGACATGAGTCATCCCGTTTTATTTTCGTGTTTTCGCTTTCTCAATTCAGCGGACCCAACTATCTCACAGCCTTGAACAGGTTAGGTCTAATTAGGCAGAAATTATGTCATCATTACCAAGTTATAGCGGAAACAAAAAAACTCTCCAAATGCATTTCGAGTTCGCACATTTCTATTTCGTTCTTATTCATTTGGAATTGAAACGATAAATACGTCCATTCATGTACGCTCCCGTAGTTCCCTCGAAAACCATACCCGATTCCACACCAAAATGGGCAAAGTGTTTTCAGACCAAAAAGGCCCAAACCCCCTACCCTTAGATTATATAAGGGAGTACCACCCTGATCCTGACCCCTTTCATGATTGTTAGAGACCAAGACAAGGTCTAAAAATGGGTGAAGAAAATAGCATTTTGATCCGGCTCATGATTTAGAGAACCGGGCGGGACACCTCCACCAAGAATTTATAGGAATATTTACAACTTTAATTCACGTGTCTTGCTATTTAGCAATCTTTTGATCCTATTTTCTCTTACCTAGAACCAATTTGCACGGTTTTTACCAAAGTAGTCCGTAGTCCGTATTTTATACCCAGTCCGCAGTCCGCAGTCTGCGTTTTATACCTTGTCTGTGTTTTATACCCAGTCCGTATTTTCTAGTCCGCGTTTTATACCTAGTCCGTATTTTTACACCCAGTCCGCAGTCCGTAGTCCGCAGTCCGCAGTCCACAGTCCATGTTTTATACTGACCGGTCTCTCATATTTTTAACGGTCGCCTGTAACGCGACACCGGCGCGTCACCTATGTTATGTAAATTACATTACACCCTTCCCTCGCAACGTGAGTTTGGGCCGCCTGTCATGCTCCATCAATTTTCCACATGAATTTGACTTAGAGCACAGGCGGCCTAAACTCACGTTGCGAGGGAAGGGTGTAATGTAATTTACATAACATATGTAAATTACATTACACCCCTCCCTCGCAACGTGAGTTTAGGCCGCCTGTGCTTAGAGAGTGACCAACGCGTTGGACTGCCTTTATTGCTGCTAAAAACTGGCTAACTTGTTCGCGTCTGAAGTCAGTTTGAAATCAAAAGTTTCAAATTGATAGCCGATGTAATGCGGCCCCTAGCTCATGATCACTTTGTCCAGCTAACTGTTGGTCGCGTTTTACATGAATTTCTTTCAATCTAATATGAACTTAGCTCTTTGAGTTACAGTCAAGCCAAGTCAAGCGTACCCCCCAAGATTACATTAATGAATTTCCCATTTGAAAGTTGAATCCGTTGGTAGTTGTAGATTTTAGATTCATGTTAGATTCATCTGTGCATTCTTGCATGCGTGATGAGCCGTGAGTTCACATGCAAGGCAGTTACGAAATTTCTACCAGCTCAGTTTCCCTGAATTTGATGTAAATGTCTTTTATAAAATTTAACCCGTTCAAAGATTTTCAATCTGACCAAATACAGAGAGGTTCTCGTAAAAGATTCACTGCTCATGACGCATGCAGAAATGCCGATTTGAATTTGACATTAGTTGCCGGATCGACTAACGGATTCATTTTTCAATCTAGGGGGTACGCTTGACCTGCCTTGACTGTAAAGAGCTTTCCAGACGCGGCAATAATTGTTTTACATTCGGAAAGCGCAGTAACCGCGCACTGCCTGATAGGAGTAATGCCAGAATAATGCCTGAATAGAATAATGAGTAATGCCTGAAATGGCTTACTTCTCATTTCAATAATTTATTCTTTCAACTTTTTTTACAATCTAAAAATTGTAAATACAGATAACCGTTAAATAACAAAATGTATCCATCAACTAAAATCAGTCTTCAAGGACTTGAAATCCGAAAAATGGGAAATGTATTCATTCAATCAGGGGGGGCTGGCAACGGCCTTTGATCTTGCCGCTTTTCGGCTTTCCATGATCGCCCCAGTTAAGAAATCTGTCAATCATTCGAGAACTGTAGCGAGCATGCGCGAGACTCGCTGGGAACAACAACAAGAAGTTCGTCTTCGCAGCGGTTCGACAGCGAGAAGTGAATTCGCTTTTGGTCCTGCTGGTCATTGCTTTCTTTGCTTTAACCAATTTTTTCCGCGGTGATGTGGAGCTTACGTTTTCCTTTCTTCTGGTCTTGCGTTTCTCATTACATGCCGTTTAGTACGCTAAGAACGAGACCAGTGAACAGTCACTGTTCCTCGATGCCCAATCTTTTGCAGACTCGCTTCACCTCTCTAGATGCACGCTTTTGACCTGTGGTTGTATTTAGAAGACTCACAAGACTAACAGAAGGGCCAACCCTCCAATACGTATGTAGAAGAGTTTATATTTTCAAGTGAAAGGCCCAAAATTAAGTCTTCGTGATATTAAAAAAGTGCGGTGGCTGTGGTTGAGTAGAAGAGTTGTCAGAGTTGTTTACGGTTCTACTACACCTTTAAGACGACAAGAATTGATGACTGAGATTCTTAATTCTTCATTCTTGATTGTGAACTTATCCTGGCAGAGTTGCGTTGGATGATTGAGTGACATGGTCAAATCTCGTAGTTCATGTATTTCTTTATGTACTAGAAGCTAAATAAATTTTGCTAAGAGATCATTCTCTCTTGATTTTGCACATGTTGATATGCTTAAGGTCTTATCTTCGTGATTTAATTTAAACTTCACCTTTAATTTCTAACAAATGAAGCTTAGGCAAATGAAAGGGTAATTATTTTGTGTGTTTGGAATTCTCTTTTCCGGACAGCAGTTATTACACTGCCTTCAGTTAGATTCCTCATTCAGGTGTGTTTTGTTGTAAACAGAGGAAAAAATTATAAATTCCAAAAACTATACTACCCCTTGGAACAAGATTATGGTTTAAAAAAGATAGGCTGTTTTCAGAAAATAAATGTTCAAGTTTGCATGTTTTGACAAGGACCACATCTGGCTTAAAATATGCCTCAAAGGGAATTAAATATATAATGAGGAAAATGGTGACATTTCTATTTTTGCCTTTCCTTTGGCCACTGTGATCAGTTTTTGCCATACAGTTGCATGTTATTTTTTACACCTTTGGATATCAACATGCCAGGTTAGTTTGTGTCTGTATAAAAATGTAGTTAATGAAATCAAACCCTCTTAACTTAAAAAATTGCTATGTACTAGTGGATTTGAAAAACACCATAGGATACCTTGAGAAAAAAATGTAAAATGATTATTAAGATAATATTAATAATTTTAGTTAACAACAACAGATACTTGTGTTGAGGCAGGCAAAAACATTTTTCAGAGACCATAAACCTTCAATGACTTTGCTATTACAACAAGTGGTGAAAAGGTATTAAAATGTGAGATCACCTACCTGGGCTTATACTGTGAGAGAGTATGGATTGTAGGACACATTGTTCATTTCCCTACCCTTTTTAACCTAAGAGACCTTATTTTATAATCCTGATTCGTTTCATTTAGCATACAGAATTAAGTTAGCTTTGAAACTAAGAAACATGGAAAAAACTTAGGGAAAAAAATGGTGGCACCAAAAATGTAACTATAGACTGCTCTTCATCAACCTTCACAACCCAAAGAGACACTCTGTTCAAAACTCTAAAGGGTGAAATGGTCACCAATCTTAATCAGGAGCACATTAGTACCCATCTAGGCCAAATATGCCGAGAGTGATGCCAAGAGTAGTTTCATAGAAAGAACTGCTAAGGGGATTGGGCTCAAGGACAATAACTCCTTTTGATGGTTGATAAAAAATAAATTTTAATTTACCTTGTTTAATTTAGTTGTAAATCAGATTCATAACTTACACAAACAATTATTGAAGTTGTACATTTTCCAAGCTAATTCTGATTCTCTTTATAAAATTTGCAAAACATTCAATTTCCTTTTTTCTGTTTCTTGTACTTCAGTCCTTAGAGGGATTTTCTCAACGCACACCTCTCTCTGATGTACTCACTCTTATTAGCAACTGAATTAGCCTCTTGCCCTTGCACTAAACCATTATCATCATTTCAAGTATAATTCAGAACTATAGTGTCATTTTTGTACAAAAAAATTCAAGGAAATACTTGAAACCGAAGTCACTGTCTAATATAAAACTATTAAATACAGTATTGCTGTTGGAAATTTAATAATTATCCCTCCAATGATGTTCCATGCAGTGAAGGTTTGAAGGTTTAGTAAACCTCTCCCAGCCTTCTGATATGAAAAATGGATTAAACTGACAGACCCAGTACATGTGAAGCAAAGTGACTGGAACATTTACCCCTGCTTTTATTAAATTGGCCCTGTATTCTGTATTTACGCCTATAAATATTTGTTGCGGTTTTCGGTTATCCATGGTACAAACAAACTTATACGAACAGCGAAGTAGAAAATTGGTTTAATGAACATTCACATATGACTATTGCAAAACTCATACTAATATAGTGTGCTCGTAGCATTTGTTTAGGATAAGGAAGAGAGTCTTAATACCTCTGTAAGTGGAAAAACATAAGAGATGGAGAAGGCTGGTCGCTCGAAAATTCACGAAGCTTATAAATAACTGAACTTGCCGAGATGCCTAATCACGATAAGTGAAGTCACCCATGAGCTGTTCAAACATCACGCCTCCTGATGTCCAAAAATTCCATTAAAGAAGTTCATGAAAACCTTTTCTTGATGTTTGGGCGTGGGAAAACCTAAAACCGAGCAAAAACTCATCGTCCTTCCACAGGTCTGCATTCTTCGCCATATTTGTTTTGAAGGAAAATTTGTACTCAGTCTCACTCGGCCAAATTTCTTAACTGGGGCGATCATGTAAACTCGGTTCCAGACCTCGCTGCCAGCCCCCCCTGCATTCAATAATAAGTAGCGAAGGAGAAAAGCGTGGTTTCAATTTAATAAACATGAGAAAAAAATATTTGCAGCAAAACTGAAGCCAAACAAAACAAGTTGGACGACATTGCACATGAGCAGACCGTTACTTGTAGGCAGTTATTTGCTAGCCACGTGGTAGGCTTTTGGCCAGTAAAAAGGAAGAATGATAATTTTGTGAAAGGTTTGAAACCAGGAGTCATTTCAAAAGTAGGTTGAGTTTGATCGCCCGGGTGAACGTAGTCCTCAATAGGACTGTTGTTGTTGACAGTGACTGACGTTTCGACAACCTGTGCGGTAGTCATCTTCAGAGTCAAAGTCAGTTGTATCACGTCAGTTGATGGTATTATACTCTGGTTATTGATTTGATTGGTCAATTACGTCTTGATGTTATTGGTCGTCTGTCAGTTAAGCCGTGATGTTATTGGCTATGAAGACTCGTAATCAGTAATTGGTGCGTTTCGATCCGTCTATTGTCACAGTTAAACAATATTGTTAGTTAAATTGTCATTCTCTCGTAGTTAGTTTTGCTTGATCTCATCAATAAATCGTTTGTACGGCGCTGGTAACTATTCGCTACGATTCAGTGGCGTTTGTTCTAAGTTAGTAAACCAACTTTCTAAAGTAAGACGTTGATAGTAGTAAGTAGAATACGTTATACATGTCGAGGAGTCCCAGTCAATTTGATGTTTGGTCTTTAAATGGTGCTCAGCAATGTGATTGTTAACGTCACCATTCTTCGTAGCTCGTTTGTGTTCGGTCAGTCGCCTGCTTAGGTTTCTGCCGGTTTCACCAATGTAAGAAGCCTGGCAGTCGCAGTTTTTGATCTTGTATACTGCTCCCTGTCTGTCCTCCGGTTTGTCTTTGTCCTTAACATTAGTAGCAACACGTATATTGTAAGGTTGTAATATACGTGCAATAGTTTCAGAGGTGCCTCTGATGTACGGTATAGTCGCTGTCGTAACAGGGCCAGAGTTGGTCTGAGTGTTGGAATCAGTGTTACTGTGAGTGTTCCGTCTAACAAAATCCGTGTTGTAATTGTTCTTACTAAAAACGTTGTTAAGATAATCAGTCTCGTCTTGTAGGCTGTCAGGTGAGTCACAAACTAGTTGTGCTCGTCTCGTCAGAGTCCGGATAGTAGTAGCCTTGTGAGAGGTCGGGTTGTACGAAGACTGGTCTAATAATCGGTCGGTATGTGTCGGTTTTCTGTAAATAGTCGTTTTTAGTTTGTTGTTGTCGCGAGTGACCAAGCAGTCTAGAAAAGGTATCTTACCATTTTCTTCAATCTCCTTAGTGAACTGTATGTCCGCGTTCTGTCTGTTAAGGTTTTCGTGAAAATCGTCTATTCCGTCTTTGTTGCTTGCTGAGTTTGAGACTCGTTTACAGTGTATGTATGGTTTGTTACTGTACAGCAAGTCGTGGTGGTAAGATGTTAATACCATGTCTGGCGTTCAGTTTGACTCTGGTCGATGGAATAGTTTGTTCTCTTAACGACAGCAGGTAGCTGATGGAGATGTCGTTTTGTGGCCAACAATACTCTTTAGTGCATGAGTGTAAATAAGTTTGTCCTTTCTCATTCATTTTCATTACAGAATATTCCATCCTCCTTTGGCATCGGCAGCGCCGACGTTTCCCTCCACAAAGGAGACCACTAACTATGCAAGATTATGTCGCCTTCTAGTGGGTGTTGGTTCTCAGGTCCTTAGAGAGAGATTTGACAAAATTCATCCCCCAGGAGGCCTAGACAAAGTGTTGGCAACACCACCAGCATTTCCTAAACTGCAATCACTTCAAAAGAAGAAAGTTTTGAATCCTTTACAATGGGATAACCTATATCCTGTCATCAAATCTTCGGTTTCGTCCAAGAACTTTGACATTACCCTGCTGATGGTGCTTCTGAGGAATATTTGTCGCCTGACTCCTCCAGTCACTGGATGGGATAATCTTCCATTGCCTACAGATTTGTCTTGTGAGGCTGACATCGCTCGCATCAAATACTACAGAAATACAGTATATGCTCACGTCACTCAAGCGTCGGTTGACGATGCGACATTTGATTATCACTGGATACACATCCGTGATACGTTGGTAAGACTGGGAGGGGTGGATTATGAAGCAGCTATCGATGATCTTAAGTATGACTCCTTGGAACCTGATATGGAAGAACACTACACAGGGCTTCTGAAGCAGTGGAAGATGGACGAAGACAGCTTAAAGGATAAGCTGGATGATGTTGACGCTAAAGTAGATGAACTTAAAGAATCAGTAAATGAAATTAAGAATAAATTGTGGCCGACTTCTGGTAAGTAGAATGAGAGAAAAAGTCGTTCAATGTGCCTGCCGGTGAACTTTGCAGGTTTGAGGGGATTAATGATATAAAAATGCAAGGTGGATTTTTTCCTGAGGATAAAGGCCGACCAATACGTGCAACTGTGAGTTTGTTTATTCCTCTCAGGCTACCAAAGAAGATAACAGGCAAAGTTTCATTTCAGTAAATCCTAAGTGTGGCGATATCTACGATCAATTTTTATATTGTGAAATGCAATGTTATCACATTCACCCATATTTTTGCTTTTATAAGCTGTTTAGTACCCCTTTAGAAATTTCGTAATATCCTCAGTTATTACGCGCGTGAAAAGTAACCAGTGGGTATCATGGTTAAGGCCTACCTTCATTTTAATGTTTGTTAAGATACCTCTGTCTTGTTTGTCGTATCAAATACAGCTCGTGCAACCTACCACATGATTCACCTTATGGTCGGGTGGTATACCGTAAAAAAAAAATCCTTCAATCGGACACCATTGGGACCAGAAAAAGTAGCCACTTAGGAAGAGTAAAAATGGAATGTTTCTGTATGGAGGGGACCATGACTAAATGTCCACGAGGGGAAGGGGTAGATGCTTATTCTAAAGAACCACTTCCCCGATCTTTTTCCTTTAAAATAAATTTTTTTTCGATAATTTGAGGGTTTTCTTGACTTTCTTGTTTTTTCTTTACAAAAAGAAATGGACAAAATCAAACTGAGAAGTGAGCTACCAGAAAAGGAACCCAATATTCATGGCCGCGGGGAGGAAATTGATAACATTGTTAAAGCCCTCGTGGGGAAAAGCTGCAGAACCCTGGCGGGCTTCCTTGTCACTGGAACGGCCGGAGTAGGAAAGTCAACGGTTGCCATTCAAGCTGGGTACCGGCTGAAAGACGAATTTGAAGCCATTGTTAGGTATTGTTCTTTGCGAGGTGCATATAAAAGGGGCAGAGAGGATGACAGCGTGGTGAGAGAAATCCTGAATGTGTGTGTTCCAGGCAATTATCAAGGTACTGAGTATCCAAAACACATTTTACTCAACTGGTGTAGACAGCTTGACAATGAGATGATACTTATCATTGATAACGTGGAAGATGTTGTAGAGGGTCATGATAAAGACTGGTTTTTAAACTTGTTGAGTGATATGAGGATGCGTTCGGATTGTAAAATGAAGTTTCTGATAACCTCCAGTTTAGACGTTGAAACTGTCGGAACGGCTTCAAACATTCTTCTTACTAAACTAGACCTTGGTCCTTTGGATGTTGCGGAAGGCATAGAAATTCTAAAGGACAGTGCTAATTTGACGTCTAACACTGACACGGAAACTAAAGCCAAATTGCGACAGATAGCTGAAATTTGTGAGAACATTCCACTTGCGCTTCGGCTAGCTGGTCCTCTCCTTGCAATGGAATCTGAATACACTTTTGATGGACTTAAACAAAAGCTTGAGCAGAACCCGGCCAGAACTCTTGGTGTAAAACCCATAATGGAAATAGCTTTCGAAAAACTAGATGAGTCTTTACAACATGCGCTAGTTTATTTGTCAGTGTTTCCTCAGTCTTTCAAGAGAGATGCAGCGGAAGCAATACTTGGTGATGACTGTGCAGAAGCTTTGACAAATTTAAAGAAAAGGTGTTTGATCCAGAAACAAGACGACCGATACCTCATTCACTTGTTGATAAGAGGTTATGCTAAGCAGATCGGACAAAGAGACGAATTTCGCCAAATTCTTGTCGATGGCAAGCAGGGTTACCTCAAGCACTTTTTAACACTGATTTTGAGAAATTCCCAGATATATTGGGGGAAGGACACATGTAAGAAATCTTTTCAGCTGTTCAATGAGGAAAGGATTAACATTGAGTACATTCTTCAAGAAGTAGCCGGCGGTCCAGAGAAAGTCCAAAATTGCAAGGAACTTGAAGATGTAGTGCACGCTTGTGGCCAGGTAGCACCATACATTGAAGACTGCGTGCCTTTTAAGCTTTATGGTGACTTTCTTAATGGCCTTCTTCAGTTTTCTCGAATTCAAAGAAATAAAACCAAACAAGTAGAGATTTTGTTTCTCCTCTATGATGAATCGAGGAGACAAGGCGGGGACATGGAGAAATCAAAAAACCTCATTGTTCAAGCTGTCAAACTGCACGACGACAATCTGCACCTTTTTGAACAAAACAGATTGTCTAAAGCGCTTTTCTTGACACTATTTGGAAGATATCTGTCACAGGACAATAACAGAAGAGACGAAGCAGAAAGTCGTCTACAACAGGCACTCGCGATTGTTGAAAAGGAAGGTGATGAACATGCCTCTATATTTGATATAGGCAGAGTTTTCAGTCAGATGGGACACATTGCAAGGCTTGGCAGATACAAGAAAGGCAAAAGTCAAAAGGAAGCAATCGAGAGAAGAAAGAAGGAGGCTCTCACTTACTTTCAAGAAGCCCTGCGCTTTCGTCAGACCTATTATGGTGAACATGTTGTGACTGCGCTTGCGTACAAAGACCTGGCGGGTCACTATTTGGCTATGGAAGATTTTCGCAAAGCAAAAGAAAACTACGAAGCAGCTGTTCGAATTTTTGATGGTATGGGAATGATGAAACAGAAAGAGGCGATTCCGACCTATAAAAACATTGGAAGATGTTATGAGAAGAGTGGTAAGATTGACCAAGCTCGAAGAATATTAGAGATGGGAAGAGAAATTGCTGATACCACCGTAGAAGGAAATCACAAATGGAAAGTTGAGATCAATACCAATTTGGCATTACTTTTGTATAGAAATTATCCAAATGAAGAACGTAAAGCGAAGGAACTTGCCAAAAATGTGTTTAGCATGGCTAAAAAACTTAAAATGAAGAACTGGTTCAACAGAGAAGAACTTAAGACGTTTTACCAAAAGGGATAGAAACGTTGTGGGCGCTTTTAACTTTATGATGTAAAAAACTTGCGTTTTGCTCAGTTAAAAATCCCAATCAAAATGAGATTCTTTCTTGTCTCGACGAATAAACGTAGCTCTGGAGACTTCTGACTGTAACCGGAGTGATCGCATACCGTCAATCAATCATTATATCTCCATGTAAATAAGTATTATTACCAGCTCGACTTCTCGACTGTTAGACGACTAGACTAGTGCTCCTTTAGGAGAAGACAATTATACCTTAAAATTCAAAGAATTAGCTCCAGTCACTTCCTGGTCCAGAATCTGGGGAAACGCTTGATTTTTAGCTGCATGGTGGCTATTCTTATTTACTATAAACGCCATTTAAATATATATACCTTGTGAACATGACATCTTCATAAGTGACAATATTTTCACACAAAAAGAGACCATCACTATTATGGTTACATCATAAATCGCGCCTTCCGCAGCAAAATAAATTTTAAAAAGCGTAATGATTTATTATATTATTGGTGTTTGTGTAATAAATGGAACATTACATGGCCACTTCCCTCTATTGGCCAGTGAAGCCCTTATGATAAGAAACCAGTAGTGTGTATCGCTCACGCTAAGAGAGGATTGCAACGCATCGTGTAAATGAACTAAAGCAGTTACAAAATTTAGTTATTTTTCGAAAATGTCTGAAAATCTCTGCATGAAAACGTTTTAACCAATAAACTGTGTATGATCTATAAAAGTACAGTGATTATCAGCGCTGTCTGTGATCAAATTGGCGTTAGTCATTGATGCTTACCAGGATAAGTAGTATAGGGGGCGCACCGGTTAGACCCCTTTATCACGCAGGAAAGTTCAGGCATGCTTGAACAGTGAGTTTACGCAACAGGACAGCAGGAGGAAGAAGACGGCAAAACACTCGTGACAAACTTGTCAGGGTTATTACTTACGTGTTTTGTCGTGATCTTCGCTTAACATTAAGGTTTTCTGATCTTTAACAAAAAGATCTGTTTAAAGGAAAGTGACTTTTGAGGAAAAGTTGTTTCAAACAACATTATTGTGACGCTTGTCACACAAGGTTTGCCGTCTTCTTTCCTCTTCCATCCTGTTGCGTAAGTTCAGTCGTAGGCCTTCTCTTCATTTTTGGCCTACCTTTGGCTAGTTTGGCCTGATTTGGGCCTTATTAGCCTTGTTTAGGCCTTTCTTACCTTCTAGATCACCTGTCAATTTTATGTTTGCGAGAAAATAGTAGAAATGTGATACTAAAGGTGGTGGCGGCGGTAAAGGAAAAACAATAAAAATGTGATAGTGGTGGTGATAAAGTAATTTGACTTAAACCGTGAAACAGATTAACAAATAGTGAAAAATAGCAAGAGGTAAACAAAAGAGGTCAATGGCATTAGTGCATAAGAGTGCGTAGTATTCTGCTACCTATTTCACGGGTCAAGTAAAATTTATCTAGAAGTGGCGAGGGAGGGAGAAAACGATCACGTGATTTTAAGTGCAAGGCGGCTCTGCGCTTATTCCTTCGAGAACATGAATCGAACAATGAATACCAGCCAATCAAAAAGTAAGATATTCATCGACCTAGGTTAGAGTAGCCTGCGTAGCAAGCGTTTCCTCGCGAGATTCGTCTAGAAAGCCTGGACAAGAGCAAAAAAAAACATGAATGACGGGGGAGGGGGAGGGGAACGAAGGAACCGCGGGCAAGCGTTTCCTCTTCTCCCCTCCCCCTCCCCCTTCAACCTTTTTTTGCTTCCGCTCTAACTTTCGCGCAATAACTCAATTGGAAACGCTTGCTACGCAGGCTAAGGTTAGAGTTAGGGTTATGGGAGATGTGCAAATGTCGAATCGCCTAGAATCGCAAATCGGCCGGTGTGTAATCCGGAATCCGGGAAGATTTTGCTCGTGGAATCGAAAATCCTGAGCTTTGGATTTTTTTCCCGGTTTTTAAATTTTTTTTTGGTGGGTGGGTGAGGGAAGGGGGGGGGAAGGATTTTCGGGACCAAGACAAAGACGCTATCTTAACATCACGCTTTGTCAACGCATTCAAGTCATTTTGCACAACCGGTATTAGTACGGGGTCTACAATTCAAAGTCCACAGTCCAATGGTTTGTCTTTACGGTCTTTGCAACCAATACAGGACATGCAGCGGTCTCCCAAATAAACGTAGTGGAACATGGCGGATTGTGTTGGTCGCTGACTGATCTTCTCGTAAGGTAAGAGAGCTTTTCGTCTTCTGGGTTCTATACGCCTTTTCAACATTGGGGGATGATCGGCAGCTAGTCGAGTGACCCGCAAATTTCTACTTTATTAAGCTTACTAGCAAATTTTTCATGTTTCAGGCTAGTTTTTATCACACTCTGCCCAAAATTTTGTCGGCTTTGATCCTTGTTTTACTCGCGAGTGTTGGGATGAGTCTACGATTTTGTTTCTAACCTTTGGCTTATAATGTTTTAACTACATTCATGCCAGTGGATTACCAGGAGTCTCGCGGAATTCAATTCTCCCGTGCGGGTCACTATTAAACTCACACTCCAGGATAAAATTGACTTTTGAGCTTTTCTGTGGTTTATTTTTTAACTAGAAATACGTATCTCACAATAACCCTCGCGAAACTCGGTTTGGTAACGGCACTCAAGTTAAGCCCTGCCGGTCGGGGTTAAGAACTGGATGGGTGACCAACCGCGAATATCGTCTTAAAGGTCCATACGTTGTTCTTTCTTTTCTTCTTCTTCTTTTTTGCGTATTATGTGGTGTTATTGTTAACAGTGTATTGAAAAGCAGATTTAGCATTATTTCGCCGCCCGCATTTAGAAAAAGACAAAAACAAAGAACAAATCTGGCCCAGCGCAGTTCGCCGGAAAATAATTATAGTTCGGGCCGTAATACAGAGCTGAAACTTTGCAGACTTTGATCTACATATATCCGCGGCGGGGATGGGTTTTCGACAGTGAACGATCATAATGCCTCTGATTCCAATCTCCTGTTCCTCTGTCTCTTGTTGTCGGCGTTGCCTTCGCTGCGCTAAGCGATTTTCCTTGTGCTCCACGGTTTCTTGTTTACATCTTTTCCTTCGTTGTTCACGCTGAATTGGAAGTCAGCGTTCTCGCTCCAGAGGACTTTCGGTAGAAAATCTTCCTGGGCGAGGATTTGGAGTCACTTGTTGTGCTTGTGTGTCATTTGCATGGGAAATTGTTCGTGATTCACCGATGGTAAACCTTGATTCACAGACGATGAATAATGCGCCTTGGTCATCAGCGGCGAATTCTATGTTGCCTGGAAACGCAAAATGCTCCATGACGTCATTGGCGAATACCAAGCATATATTCAGAGAAAGAAAGATTTATTTATTTATTTATGAAGCCTCGAATTTCACAGCTGGCTAAGACCACGCGTGGTTAGCTTCGCGCGCGACAAGATTATAAATTTGCTACGCTCGGAAAAATTTAGACCATTTAATTACAAATTCAAAAATTCCTACTGCTGTACGATTTCAGTGAAAGTTTTACACGTTCTTCATCACAAGACTGGGATGTTATTATTTGGGGACTAGCTCGATTTGTGTTTATCTGCGGGGGAGGGGTACTGCAAAAGAGACAGTCTCCAGATTTTAAATCTTCAGGGGTTTGTATCTCTGGAAAAACTTGAGTTTCTGATTTCAATGTCCATATTCCTTATAATCTTGGTAGGATACTTTAGGGACATTTGGTTGTGCGTGTGCAGCCATGTCCCTAGAATCTCCAACCCCATTTCAGACAAATTTTTTTTTGCCCTATTTCAACCCAAAACTTCTCTTCACTGCAGAGGCACTCGATCAACTGGTATTCCAAAACTGAAATAACATTTTGGGAAAAAAAGAAAAAAGAAAAAAGTGAGCATGTCTTCTTTTTCCCTCACCCCAGCACTCAGCAAGGGTAATCCTAATGCCAGGGTAATCCTCTCTGCCTTCTAAACACGTCCAATAAAAATAACTAAGAACAAATGTGTTAGTGCTAGTCAGAGTAACCCTCTTAATAGGGCCTGTTTACCAGGAGAGAGGGTTACCTTTGTGCTAGGGTTACCCTAGCAAGCAGGTTGAAGTTAGCTCTGGTTTACAAGTAAATTTCACAGGTAGGGTTACCCTATCACCCGGGGTCAACTTTGCCAGCTTTGCTGACGTGTTCCGTCATGTGTGACATTCTTTGTAACAATCCAAGATTTAAAAAAAATCTTGAAGTTCTCTATAGAAAACAAGTAAAATTCCCGAAAAAAGGGAAAATATTATCATTATAGACAGTAAATAACTTTTTATTTTTCATATGTTTATAATAATAAGCTCAGAAATTGGATAACACCGTTCAAATTTGCATGTTTACTGGTCATGTCTGATGCCACAAAGTTGACCTCGGTAGGCAAGTTATCCCTAGCAGAGTGTTTACAAGGCAGGTACGGTACTACCTAAGGCTACGGTAAGGCTACCTGCCTTGTAAACACGTTGTGTGAAAAAAGAAGAAATATGCAAGTGCTAGGGTAACCCTCGGCCTCTTGTTAGGGTAACCCTAGCACCAGGGTTACCCTCCCTCCTTGTAAACAGGGCCTTAGACAAGAAAAGAATTTTATTTATACCATACGCAGAAAAAAAGACATTTAAAAAATCCAAGCCACCTATAAAATAACTAAAAAGGTAATCCAGGTGGGAGGCATTGTAGATTAATTAAAAACATTAAAAAGGTTGTTTCATGGAGGCACAAGTAGAAAACAATGTGAAAACCAAACAAACAAATAAACAAAGAAAAGAAAAAAAAAAATGCACATGCACAGACTTGAATAACTGCTAGTATAAACCTAGTACTAAAGTTACCCTCCCTCCTTGGAAACAGGCCCTTGAGCTTGTCAATGATAATGTTAGCCTGACTTAAAATTTGTGTGAAGGTTATGCTCTCATCATTAATCTGTTCCATGGCCAACACCAAAAACTTTTTTTTTCTTAATAGTTTACTTTATACAAGTGATAGAAGTTGTAGCCATTTTTTGTTCAGAAATGAAAAGGTTTTTTTTTATTCCCAAGCAAAATATGATACTGGTATAAACTGGTAATTTATTAATATGTGCATGGGCTAGTCAACTGGTATTACCCAGTACTTCTGATTGGTGAGGCCAGCTTTGGTGCATGATTTTTAACAAATCACCGTGGTAAGCATGTAGTTAAGGGCCAAGGTGTGCAAATATTAATTAGTGCAATTTAAGGGTTAATCTCTGTGACAACTCATAATGGTCTGTTTGGATTTGACCCAGGATTAGTACTATCTTAAGTCACTGTTAAGTGACATGGGAATGGGCTAAGATTAAATCAGTAATTGATCAACACAAATAATCAGATTGTTCAGTGATAACTGACTGAACAGTTTGCAGAATCAATTTTTATGCCGCGTAAGGGGTTTTGAACAATCAGGGATGGATTATAATTGATGAGAATCATACAATTTTCTGCATTGTTTCACTATAAAATTAACTAAACTAAAAATCATTTTCCCTCTGATATTTTTGTTAGGACCTGAGAAAATAAATCTTCAAGAAGCAGGTTTTCTGTCATGGAAGGTGGAACTGTGAGGGTGTTTGTGTATGGCACGTTGAAAAAAGGATTTGCAAATCACTATCTAATGCAGGATGGCTTGCATGGAGTTGCTAGGTTTCTAACAAAAGGTCAGACAAAGAAAGCTTATCCACTGGTTGTTGGAACAGATGCAGGTATTCCATTTCTGCTACCCTTGGAAGGCAAAGGAAAGGTACCACTATAAAAATTGAATTATTTTTATTACACTACTACATGAGAAATTTCTGCAATTTGATTGGCTTAGAACAGTGGTATTTCAGCTTAAATCAAAATACCTTGCATGTGAAAATTACAAAGCCTTTGCAGTATGTATAGGTAATAGCATGATTAGTAGTGGTATTTGGCATAAATTGTTGTACGTAATTTCACGAGCAATAAGGCGAGTGAAATTTGAGAGAAATTCAAAATATCATAAGTGGTATTTATGCCAAATATCACGTACAAATCATGCTATTATTAATTTTGTTTATACTACTACCTGCAAGAGCTTTGTAATTTTCACATGCAGGTATTTCAAATTAAGCTGAAATACCACTACTCTAAGCCAGTCAAATTGCAGCAATTTCTCATGTAGAGGTATAAAAACAAATAATAGCATGATTTGTACGTGATATTAGGCATAAATACCACCCGAGATATTTCAAAATTGCCTCAAATTTCACACACCTAACAACTCATGAAATTACGTATAACAATTTCAAAATATCACTCAAGGTATTTATGCCAAATATCACTACAAATCATGCTAGCTATTACCTGTACTAATTATGAATATATTACCTGTAATTCTAGTAAAACCACGTTTTATGTCCTTTTGTCACCCCATCTGAGTTGTTTAAAGATATCTACTGAAAATTTGTTTGTCAACTTAGGCGATGTGGAAAGAAGAAAATTTTTTTGTTTCATTATTAGCCTGGAACCAACCTCCTTAGTGGACAAAAGGGCAAATAATCGGAGCAGAGGATTAAGGAAGGAAAGGAGCCGTTTCCCCATCCACAGTCCCTCATTGATTTGTTTGGGATATCCAAAACACTGACGTAAATTATCACTGGTGATTTGGGTATGAAGAATTACCCATAACACAGGGATACCAAGATCACTGTGACAGCACCCTGGTATTTGCCTCTTTTCCCTTCTAAGGAGCCTGGTCCCGGGCTGTGCTTCACCCTGAAAATCGTTTATTAGACAAAAGTACCTTTTTTCCTTGGTACATTCTAAGTATGCAGACATGTTACTGGTGCTAATTTTATAGATGACATAACCAAGGCTAGCTCTAAGAAAAATTAAAGGGAGCCCAGTGCTCTGAACTTGTGAAATCCAGTGTGCCCAGCATATGATTTCTATGAAAAAGCAAACATTTTCTAGTCACCCGAGAACAAAAGAGGGTGCCACGAGCCACCGGGCTCTTCTAGAACACAGCCTTGATAACATCAAGTCAATGCCCAGGAATCTATTAAACAGAGCAAAATTTCCGCTATGTATTAAAAAGCATGCTGCCCCGATATGTGCTTGGCAGCAAATAAATGTGCAAATATATTAATTAGCTGATGTGTTTTCTTTTAAACAGCAAGTTCATGGTGAAATCTATGAAGTGGATCACAATGTTCTCAGTGTGCTGGACGAATTAGAAGGACATCCAAAATGGTACAAGCGTACATTGTGTGAAATAATAGCAACTGAAAAAGTATCTGGAATTGATGCAGGAGATGTTGTTCAGTGCTCTGCGTACTTTTTAACCAACTTTGCACAAACATTTCTTTCCCAAGAGTTTCGTAGTGAGTATACAGTGCAAGAACATAACCTTACATATACTGAAAATAGCAACAGAAACAAGTATTGTGATGTTAAATCACAGTCTCAAGAAAACTAGCAATAAATGTTTTTAAATGAATATTCAGTTGAACCTGCTTTGATCTGTTGTTTATTTGAAGTTTGTAATGTTAACATATACAAAGATAAAAGGTTTTTAACAGTTTTACTGAAAATACTAGTTAATAATAGTTAAATGCTAGTTTCAGGGGTGTGTGGAATAAAGTCCACAGCGACTCCTGGTCCAATTGAGGGTCGATTATTATTCTTTCCTTGATTTACAAGCATATAGAACTAAAATTGGAAGGAAGCATTATGCACTTTATCAGAAGTCACTTTGGGATTTATTCCTGACCAGGTAACCTTTCACTTTTTACTGGAGAGATTACATTAGTGAAATATGAAATGGCGAGGAAAAAAAATAAGTACGCATATTTAGTGGTCAGAAGAATTCACAAGCTCAGCTCTTATATTAAATAAAAGGTCCCTAACAGACTGTATACACTCAAAAAAGATAAAATTAAACATCTTCAGTAGACACATAATAAATTTAATCATGTTGCATGTACCTGCTAACAACGGTAACACCTATTAGCAGGCAATTACAAGTAAGATACAAATAAAACACTGCAGATAAAATGTTCAGCCCTTTCACACTTTTTAATAATCAGCACTTGCTTAAAACAACATACATTTTATATGCTTTTTGCATTATCACAGTCACTTAGATTTTGAAGCTCAACAGCTCAAAACTATTTTCTCACACGTAATATGTTTCCCTTTTGAAGAGTAAATAATACTGAAAAGGGGAGACCAGGCTACATTTTGTTTACTTTTTTTCATTTACGTGTAAAGATTTGGCACTGTTCTGTAGAAACCTTAAGCACAACAGGAGGATAAAATAATGTGGAATCTAGCCTCTACTATGCAAGAATAGTAACTTGACAGACACAGTATACATTGCAACAAGTTTTATGACTAAGTTAATGTTTGTTTCAGTTTCGCTCAACCCTCTCAAAACTCGATCAACATGATTGAAGTTCAACTCAATACAATTTGAACTCCAATACACATCCATAAACAAACTGACACAGACCAAAGAACAGCCTCAGAATCCATACACAGTCTGTACAGGAGAATGTTTGGTCCATAAACACTTCAACATTTTTTGTGACCACTATCTTGGACCAAAAAACTCTCTAATGTTGTCTAAGCAATAACTGTTTATTCTCAAACCAAGTCACTCCTTATTTTCACGCACAAAATCTGTTAATATTAAAAATTATTTATCATTACAAAGGCCATTTAATACTGGTATGAAAGATTTTCTCTGCATAAAAATGAACCACTAGTCTGTACCTGTTAATTGTGGGGCTGTTCTTTTAGACTGTTCAAGTTTGACAATCTTAGACAACCCTTACACTCCGGTACAACCACAGAGAGCACAGGAAATGAGTGGAATAATTTTCAACACACGAAGAGAATTTTCATATCTTCAAGGGGCCATGAAATGTTTTACTTATTGTATAAACACCAATGAAATACCAAACCATTTCTGTGAAAGGAACAATTTATTATGTAACTATAGCAGCACTGATCTGTTCACGTGTGAAGATATCATGTTTTTGCGCAAAAGCTCACCGTCTTGGTACTTCATTTGCGTTTATATAATAAAAATACGGTACTTATCTAACTCTTACTACCTGCTTACTAAGTTCTGTATGGTGAGCCAGGTCGAGAGGCATTTTTTGTGCTTGACACATAACTATAAATCGCTTTCTTCAAAAGTTCTGCCCTCTTCATTTCTTCATCATGAATTCTTTTGATGTCATTTTCTTTGCCTCTCAGTTGCTCATTTAAGAGCTCTAACTGATTATCTTTCAATGAGATAGCATCCTTGTGTTTTCGGGACATATCAGAGATTTTATCCTCTAAGTCAGAAATCTTGTCCCTTAGCTCAGCCTGTGTTTTCCTCTCTGAATCAAGTTCGATTCTTGATCGACTAACTTCATTCCTATAATCTGCATCCCTGCGCTCTAGCTGTTGTTTAAGTGTTTCCAGTTGTCTCTTAGAAGCCTCATTATCTCTGTTTGCTGTGTTAAGCTGTGACTGCAAATCTGTGATTTGTGCCAGCTGTTTTGTACTCTGTATTTGTAGCTCATTCTGCGCTGTTTGAACCTGGGAAATATGTTCATCATATTGCCTGGACCGAGTTATTTCCTCCTGCTTTAATCTCGTTTTGGTATTCCTTAGTTCCTCATCTGATGTCAATTTTAGAGAGACTAATTGAGATTTCAAGCTGCTTATTTCCTCTTCAAAAGCAGTCTTATCTTCCTCTAACTTCTTCACTTTCTCCCTTGAAGCTTCTCGATATTCTAAAGCCTTTTGCTGCAGTTGATTCAGCTCTTTTTGCAGCCTGTTTTCTGTGCTGAGGAGTTCTTCCTGAAATTTTTGATCACTAGCTTTTCCTCTCTCAGCAAACTGTCTTTCCATTCTCTCCATATCCTCTTCTAAAGACTGTATCTTATTCTCCAAACTCTTGTTTTTTCGTTCAAGGACACTAATGATGTTTTCTAGCTCTTGGTTTTTCTCCAGCACCTCGTTATATTTCTTTCTTTGCTGTTTTCCTGCCATGGCCTTCTGTTCTTTTTCGTCTTGCAGTTCAGTGCCCAACTTCTTTACAACAACTTTTTGTTCAGAGATGGTTTTCTTTGAAAGAAGTAATTCAGACTCAGCGGACGAGAGTTTTGATGACAAAGAATCAAATGCTGCTTTTCTTTCTTCCAACGCTGACTTTAAATGATCTATCTGATTTTGTGTGCTTCTTGTCAGAAGTTCATGACTTGATCTTTGCTTGTCAATTTCTTCTCTTAAACTTGAAACCTGCACACAAAAGAGATTCCACTTGTTGGTAAGATGCATTAAAATTAGATGCACTTCTTAATCTTTTATTTCTTATTTTTTTTTATAAGTAATGGATACATTTGTACATATTGTATATAGTTCTCTCGAATTTCTCACTTGCTTATACTGTACATAGTTTTTCTTAATTTTTAATTAATTTATTAATTGATTTATTTTTTTAAATTTATTTTAGTGTCCCCACTTAGTGGTTATATACCGCTATTACAGTTTTGACACTTTAATAAAGGTATCATCATCATCATCATCAACAACACTGGTGACTCTAACAGGTTAGGGCTTCTAATAGATCTCGGAAGAAAAATTCAAATTTCATGGGCTTTTTAGGTACAATTTCGCGGAAAAATCGGCCGATTTTGCGGGAGTTTTCTGGGCAAACTTCATAAAAAAGCAATCGTTAAAAAAAGGCCGATTTTCAAGGCAAATTTCTCTAGAAATCGATCAGTTTTACGCTGATCAGATCAGAGTATTTAACGCTTTTCTAACAGGGGTCATCATTTGCCCTTTCAACAACAATACGCTCCAGGAATGAACCAATGGCAAAGTCTTTAACATCATGGCTAGTGCCCAGTTTTTCACAACATAATCTATGCCTGGTAGTTTCGGGACGTTGTTTGCACTTTTTGTGGCGAAGTTCCAGCGCCAATAGCTGAAATAAGTTTCAAATATGTTGTACAGACATGTATTTGATAAGATTTCTACTGAATTTCAAGATATTTTTCGCGTTTTTGTAAATTTCGTGGATTTACTTGAATTTTGCGGCTCCACGACCGCGCAAAATATCAGAAGCCCTGCTCTAACAAAGGAATAGGCATGCATAAAATCCCAATAATCAGTTCCTGAATTAATGTGTCTTATGACATCACATATGAGCCTGCAAATTTCACGATCAGCAGAATGGGTGCGCGAAAGAACTTTAGCCTTAACAGTTTGTAAGAAGTTCCCTTTCTCCAAACAAAATTGGTATAGGCACTCATTAAGGTGACTAACATGCAATTTCACTAACATTTTCTGACAACTGACAACCCGCAAGTCCAGTGGTTTGTTGAGGTCTCCTCGCCAAAAACAAAGCATTAAATTCTACTCTTCAATAAGGAAGAAAACATTAAATTTTGTTTTCCTTATTGAAAGACCTTCAAGTAATATATCAAGCATGAGACACCGTGTTTCATCATTTTCAACTCTCTTCTTGGTGTTTCATCTGGTATGATATCAGACAGCTTTACAATATTCAGGTACGACGCCAGCGAGTATTTTTGACAATTTTCGAGGTGGTTTCATCTGGTGATGAAACACTGTGTCGAATGCTTGATATTACTTCTCAAACAAAATGATTTTAGCAGGAGAAATTAAGGATGCAAAAAAGAGCAGTTTTTCATCTGATTTCCAAACACTCATTCAACATTAATTTCCTTTCTATTTTCATTACAAATTATTAATGAGTTTGAGAAAAAGTTAAAAACAACAGCAACAAGAAAACCCTGTGCAAATATCATCACTGTTTAACTCTGACAATAACTTCAGCCAAGGTTGTGGAAACATTGATGTAACTTTCATGAATAAATAGTACTGTTCTTGGCGACACTCAACCAGACAACAGGTAATAATAAATAAAACAATATCATAATTATTATGATATCATTGTTCTGTGCACGATGATCTTGAACAGATGGATTCATACCTCTTGTTGTTTACGTTCCTGAGCCATTTCTAATTCTCTTGTTAAAGCTTCAGTCTTTTGCCTGTGCTCCTCAAATGTTACCTGTCTGTCGCTGTTCTGTTGAATGGCAACAGACAAAGCACTGACAATATCATGAGGAATGTTGTTACCTGCAAAAGATAAATGTCTTACATTTAACATTATGTTATCTATGAATTACTACAAAATTATTTGAACTACTAAATTTTGCTACAAAGGGAATAAAGTGATCTTATTCTGTGAAAAAACAAACCAATGTAAAAACTCAGAGTTCAGTCTCCTTGTAATGTCAAGCATCCCTTATGAAAGAATTGCAGCTAAAAGATATAGTACAGTCAAAAAGGTCTTAACAGACACCCACTTAATATGGACACCTCATTATTACAGATAGTTTGCAGTGTCCTTGTGCAAAGCTCATACATTTTTTCTAAATTCAACCTGATTAATACTGACACCAGTTTATGTGGACAAAGGACACTTGTTTTGTACCCAATGAACCAATGAACAGATTCTCATAGAAAGTCAACTTTGCTAATGCAGACACCGTGTGCTGTAATATATTTGACAATGCTAATGTCCTGTTATATTTTTTAGTATTTTGTTATAATAAAAGGAGTATTTTTTACTTAAATAACACGATCTGCTTAATACGCACAGCCCATAATAACTCTGACACTTTCTATGGCCCCCTCAGTGTCTATAATAACGGAGTTTGACTGTACAGTGACACCTGGCTGCCAATACATATGGTGGTAGAGGGGAGTGGTGCATAATTCCCTGTTCATGTCAAGGCTGCTGCTTAACAGGCGCCCAGTCACCAGAGGCTCCTACGATTTGCTCATGGGCCACTGAAATTTAAATCAAGGAGCCTGCACGGACGCCTAAAACTTATGATTCTTATGGCAATAGCCTCTATGCCTACTTCCAATGACAGAATTCCCTGCCCATTTTGCACTTTTGAAATGAAAACGTTAAATGTGTCTTCATCGACCTTAAGCAAAACTCTTCCACTGATAAAAGTTAACAGACAAGCACTTTTCTGGAAATTCGAAACTCAAACAACTTGAGTTTCGAGCATCTGCTTACTTATATTTAATTTTATTGAACAATGGGCTCCTGGAAATGTGGCTCGGGCTGCTAACTTTTTATTTTAGGTTATCAGCCTGAAGGGTTCCCAAAAAAATTTTCTTAGGCAGCAGCCTTGCATGTATATTATTTTTACCTGTTAGTTCTAATCCTACAAGTCTTTTGTTATATTTTAAGGCTTCCAGCAGCTCTCTTCCCCCAAGAAGACCAATGTTATTCCATCTCAAATCCAGACCTCTTAAACAATGGTTTCTTTTCAATGTTACAGCAAGATGATTAGCCCCTTCATGTGTAATCTGATTGTTTCTCAAATCAAGGAACAATAACACTTGATTTATCGCCAGACCCTCGCAAATAGCCCTCATTCCACTGTCCCACAAACCAAGCGCGTTCCATTCAACAAGAAGGCTTCGAACACAGGTATTTTTCTTGAGAAACTGTCCTAACATTTCTGCAGCTCCCGAACGAATGTTGTTGCCTTTCAAACTCAATCTTTTGATAGCTTGGTTGTCCATCAAACCACGAAGAAGTATTTTGCTTGATTCCTCGCTAAGCAAACAGTCGGAAAGATTGAGCTCTTCAAAGAATAGATCATCTGCAAGTGCCGTAGCTAAAGCATTACAATCGTCTGGTGTTAGGTTATAACCAGAAAGATCTAACTTCGCCATCTCCTCTGCATCATTCACGCTCTCTTCGCCAGACAATCCGCCATCCAAATAACGACGAATGTGATTTAAAACAGCATCTAATGGGTACGTATGTTGTTCCCTACATATTCTAGCGTACCGTTTGTGAAAGTCCTCCATATTTTTCAGCTGTGTTTTGTAAATATTTTCCTTGAACTCTTGAGAACAAAGCAGCAACAGACGCCGCAACAAGTGGTTAACGGACGCCTCACAAACTATAACGTCATGTATGCAACGGTTAGGTGTGACAGAAAAAAGGAAAAAAAAACAGGCACGCAATGCGTACTTGGAGGTGCTCTCACTTTCTGCGTGCGTACGTAAGGATCGAGGAGAAACGAAAACAAGATTTTACCCTAGTTCTTTACCAAACGTCAGTCGAAGAAAAGGGTGTTGATTTTATAAGAGGGATTAAGAATCATGTCTACAACAAACGACAAATGTCAGACTGAAGTTCGTTTCCCCAGGGGAGGGGGGGGAGGTCAGGGGTACTCCTGGAAATATTCTTGGTGGGGGTGTGCCGCCTGGTTCTCCAAATACTGACCTAGACTCTCTCAAAGCCCATTTCCGGTTACTGCTGGTTAGGTTCTACTTAGATTAGAGCGCAAACAAAAAATTTCGTCAAATGCATTTCGAATTCGCATATTGCTATTTCTTTCTTATTCACTTGGAATTGAAACGATAAAGACGTTCAATACACTCCCGTAATTCCCTCGAAAACCACACTCGATTCCAGACCAAAATGGGCAAAGTGTATACCCGTTTTCAGACCTAAAAGGCCCCAATACCCTACCCTTTGGGGCGGCACATACCTATATGGCTTATATAAGGGAGTACCCCCCCCCACACACACACACACACACACGCAGACACACACACACACCCCCTTTCATTTCTCAAATTAGGAATGAGCAGAAACTGATTCTACAAATTCTTATGGATTAATTACCAGGAGCCGATTACTTGATTAAACAGACATGAACTCCTCTATATCTCGTTTTTGAGCGCCGCACGTCAATCGGAAGTGATGTATTTGTATATTGCTGTCTATGCTATACCGTCGAAAAGAGACGATTTGCCGTCAAAAACACCTGCCAAAGAATACAAAAGGACCACTTCCGGTTGAAGTACATCGCTCAAAAATGCCTTTACATTAAGGGCAGTAATGATACAGGAAACGGTAAGTTAAGGGAAAACTTACTCACATGGTACAAACTGACGCTTATCGTTAGCCGTAAAAGTGATACTAGATCTGTCTCTCACTGGATGTGATTCTCGGTTTTTGCTCAGGCTTTCTTTTATATTTGCGGGCCTGGGGCCCGTGTCTCGAAAGTCCCGATAAATTTTCGGGCCCTGGGGCCCGTGTCTCGAAAGTCCCGATAACTTTTCGGGCCCTGAAGGCAAATTTTGAAATCAAAGCCTGTTGAATAGTCAAGGTTCCTAGCCCACAAACCAGTCAATTTTGCTTCATTAACTGATAGTTTCATTGTATCATTTTCAAAATTATTGAAACTTTGATCTTGAATGCAAACACGGCAAACAGTCCGGCAAACATTAAACAGCTTTTCGGGCCCGAAAAGTTATCGGGACTTTCGAGAAACGGGCCTCCTGGGCATCAGTTGAAAAACTTGAAAAAAAAAGTTTTTAAAAAGACGGCGTTTCTACTCCCTGGTAATAAATTTAAAGAATCAAGTTGATCGTTTGAGAAAACACAAAATGATTAAATTGAAAAGACCCGACTGTTTCGTATATCTCCGTCACACTCAAATGCACACGAAAATCTTCGCCGTCATGACAACGGGCTAAATGTTTACAAATTGCAGCAAGCTCACCCTCACGGCAGCTGTTCAAGTTTCACGTTTACGTTATCGTAATTTTTACACCATTTCTTTAATATTTCCTCTAATCATCGCTGTAGCATGTTAGTTAAAGAAATCATGTCCCGTCAGGTTAATCAGTCACGTAATTAGAGTTCAATATCGGGAATTCTATTGCATTCGTCTAACATTCAACAAGTGGTAGTAAGCCGGCGAACGAAAGAAATCGGAAAGCCAGAAATCATGCGGGAAAAAAGTGCCAGTGCTTCGGAATTGAGCCTCAGACAAAGCGATGAATTGCCGTTTAGTTTCCGCTCTCAAAGGGATTTTAATGCCGCACAAGATCTGCTTCGATCTCGAAGTGAATGTTTTTTGGAATCGAAGCGCGCGCGTGACAAACTCATTCGCGAGGAGGAAATGAAGAATCGAACTCCATGGGATATGAGACCTCCTGACTTCACACTACAACTGTATCAGCCAAAGCCACCAAAAAGAAACAGTAGATATGCCATGATACCTGGCTACAACGAGGACGAATGGAATAAAAAAGCCAGAGAGAAGAGGAGGCAGCGAGTACAGTTCGAACCTATCCCGCTACCAAAAATTCTACAAGCACCAGTATCGGATAAACCACCTTTCAGTACCCAGTTCCGTATTCCTGATTCTCATCAAGCTAAAATAATGTATGTGAGGAATGGTATTCACAGAAGGGAGTCTTATACTGCACCAGGACCACATGCCTTCAGAGGAGATGATTTCAGGCCGGTAAGTACTTCGGCTGGCGGAAATTAATACTTTTGTCTGCGTGAACCCATTTGCTGGTGATTTTTGTGGTTCATTTACAGTTGTATGTCCTTTGTTCTTGTGTACGTTTCTGAAGGATAATGAGTTGAAAACAAAGGAGGTAAAAATTGAACCATGGTAGTGACACAAGGCGAATTTATACAGAAACAAAGGTGGTGGACAAAACAGTGACCGCATTCCATGGACTACCTCCATGGACTACGCCGCTGAAGTTAAGTGATTATAGTGTTAGGAGACTGAGTGAATCAGGTTCCATTTAGGGTCATTATAATGGGAAAACTGACCTGAAACTAACTGATTCACTCAGTTTCCTAACCTTGATCACTAGTCCTTATGGGTACGTACGTAATACATAGAGGTAGTCCATGGACTGGGGGGTCAGTGTTTTGTCAACTTAAAAGGAATTATCCATCGGAGGGCTTGTTTATATGAGGTGAGAGCCAAGCTTGCTCAGTTCATGGCTTATTTCCTCTTAAAATTGTTGTCGTGTTTATATGAGAAGGCAGGCTAGCTTGCTTGCCGAGATCTCAGCTAGAAAATCAACTGGAGAATTTGTCTCTGGTATAAATTCTGCCACTGCGTGTTGACTCTGCACAGAGCTCCCAATCAGCTAAGTTCCCTGTACAGGGTGGGCATGTGCCAACCTTGGACCGGCCATATTAAGGGAGTGCCATATTCATTCACTTTAACAAGGTTTCATTAGCCTGCTTAGCAGGTGGAGATTAGTTTTTTTGTTCCTTTTTCTCTCCTTGTGAGAGAGTGCGTCCTCTATATAATTTCAAAGGAGAGAAAGAGAGAGAAAAAAGAAAGAAAAGTACCAAATTGTGAACAAAAGTCAGATATTATCTCAGAAGTAATGTCTTTATATACTTAGAAGCTGGCCCAATATTACTATTATTTTTTTCATTATATACTTCTGTCAATATCGATGTAGCTGGAAAATCCAAAAAAGTATGGCCTGCCAGAGTTCACCACTGACTATGAACATGACCCTGGGAATCTCAAGTTCCACTCAAGAAACTTGAATGTATTGTATGATCGTAAGTAAAACTGTTGCAGTGTTTTCTTTTTCCTTTTCCTTTTTGTGGTTATTAAAATATCCTATCACATTACTGCCACATTTCCAAAATGGTGTAATAATGTTGATTGTTTTTCTTAAATTTTAAATATTTCAACAAAAATTAATTTCATTATTATTTTTTTTTTATCATCTAGCCTACAAAGACCAGGACTTCTTGAATTCTAAAGATGGCTACAGAAAACAGATGATAACTTACAAAGAGAGAGATCCAGAATGGGAATCATCACTTATCTTGACAAAAGGGGTAGGTACACTGGCTGCAAGCTGACTGCAGATTGATTTTGATTGGGCCACATCGATAACTGTTTTTAATGAGGTTCTGAAAGGCTGACCATTTTTAACACACTCCCCTGGGCAGGGAGGGGTGGAGTGGGGTCTTCGCCATTAAAAATAGCTGTGCAAGACTTTCCATTGCAAGGTAAAGCATCAGTTAATTCCAGCTGCACCAAATTCGAGAACATGCCTTTACAACCCTCTTCAATTTATTCCTGTCCTTGACAGATGAGCCAATCTCCTTTTTTGCCAGTAAAACCTTCTGTGTAGTTATATTCTGATAAGAAACCATGTGCGTGTCAAAAGCTTGGGAATGGTCCCAGGGTTGGCAAATGCCCGGCCCCCGGGCAGTACAAAATTTGCAAATGCCCCCAGGACTGACAAGGTGGGCAAATGCCCCACAGTAGCCCAGGAGGGGAGGGGGGCTGGGTGCAGCTGGAATTGACTGTTGCATAATGGATAGATACCAGTGTTTTCTGGAACCACCTAATAATGGTACCTTGTTATCTACTGGTTCTTGCATAAAACCTTTAATATCAAAGGGATCAAACTTCCAAGCTATAGAATGTCTCTTTCCTTGTGCATGCCATAAACTTCAGATGATTAGGAAAACACTCAACATCTTGAACCATCATGTACTCATCATCACCATCACCTTCATCATCATCATTATTATCATTGTTATCACCTGTCCAGTAGCCTTGACTTCGATACCACATGCAGTAAGCTACATCTCTACTGGGATGAATACTTGTAAATATTTTTGTATTAAAGTATGAACCCTGATGTTCACAACACATTAAATCGTTTTTATAACCAGCCATACAAGAGAGGACGTTCAGCAAAGAGTGCTCTGATGGACAGGATAGCTCAACAGCTACCATGGTGTTCAGATCGCGACAAGTTGGAGGAACTAAGAAGACCGGATATCTTTGACTACAAAACAGTGGATTGGCTTGATGTGACAGCCCACGGAAAAGAACTCAACCGGATATGACAGACATGGGATCACAACTCCATACTACTTCAAAAGGAAGGAGAAGGAAAAACTTTGAAGATTCACCCCTTATTAGCAAATCAGAGTTGCTGATCACTGAGTATGAAATTGCTGCCTATGGAAAGGAGGGGCCCCTCCCAACAATAAAGACCCCTGATCACGGGTGAAGAATGACAAGGAAAGCCTGACTGAAATAGAGTAAAAATTAACGTTATATATGATGCTATACTGTCCAGGGGCCGGTTAACATAATGGGCAATCTGACATGTTCAAAAGTAGCAGCCTTTTTGAGTAGTTCAGTTTGCTCACCCTAAAAGGGCAGCAATATCTTAATATTGCTAAGTTTAAGTGACATGAATAGCATCTTAAACAACATTTTTCACTTCATTTTTAATTACTGATCTTTGCAAAATGCTACACAGTTTTTATTAGATATTATTGACAAGGAAAGCCTCATGTAAAGGGGTGTGTGAAAAAAACCTAGCTCGAGGTAACTTTTGATGAATGTCTAAATTCTTCCCCCAGTTTATTTTGTGTTATAATGTGAAACACAGGGAGAATCTAACATGAGATCAAAAGTCAATTTTGGGCTTTATGCACTCCTTTGTTCACTGAATCTAAGGACTTTGGACAATACATGCCTCCTAAACCCACATGACTACACAAAGAGTCACATTTAATACAGGTAGTTCTTTTCTACATAACTACATGTGTTACTCTGCTAACAGATGTGATTTTGCTGTACATGCAGTGTTTTTTAGACCTGTCTTACATGTACTTACTCAGGTGAGGACTTCTGCACCAGCTGAACTAAACAATTCATTGAATACAATATCTCAGTAAACAATGTTTGGTATATTTATATAATTTGAAAGTTATTTATTGATCTAGGTACCATTGAATAGCAGATGCATTTTTTAATAAAACCCTTCAAATCTTTTAGTATTGTCTTCTTCCATACTGGTAAATGCCTTTAAAGACATGCATGTACATGACTGTGATTCTTACATTTGAGTTTGTACATGTGCACAAAGGTCTGTGGTGTGACCATTCAAATGAAAGCTACACTGCTCTCAATACCTTTTTCCCCTCATTTTTGCTTTCATTCCTGGACAAACTCTCACTTTATTACCTCTTGGAAATATAATTTTCGATATTATTATTATTAACAATACCTGGCTGATTAACAAGCCAGGAAAACATTTTCCCACATTCAAAGTTCTAGAAATTCTACTCATCGGTGCTGTTCTGGAACCATATCAGGTTGGAGTTGTTTCATCTTTTGCCAGTATTTTCTAACTTCAACACCTTCCCATGAAAGATTGCCACTTGTTCTGAAAAAACTGCAGAGGAAAATGTTTATAATTAAACAAAAGGTTGTGGGAAAATGCTAGAAAAGTCACTCCGACGGAATGGCACTTTTTTCGCTTTGTAAAAAAAATACGCAAATCTTTCAATTGGTGAACTGTGAATGGCTAGAGGATAGATGTACTCCTGGTAAATATTCTATTTTTTAAGTCTTTGCTAGACTTCCTGCCCATATCCCCTTAAACCCAATGTTTACAGTTACTTCATAGGGAAAAATGTTGGGTTTATACGGGAGGCGTAAATTGTGCCACAAAAGTGTTTCCCAAAATCTTATTACCCTAACATTTAAATTTTCACTTCTGTCACTCACTCTGACGGACCTCTCGGGAAACATGGGCTTTCTCGGTGGGTTCAGAAGGTCACATCTGTAGGTTGTGATTGGTTGATTTCAATCCATGTTGTTTATTTCGTTTCATGGGAATTATGATTGACAACTAACTTTCTCCGAATGTATAATGTTTGTTATTTTCCTGTAATTCAATTGGTCAACTTGTGGCCCCGGTTACAGTACCTAGTCGCACTGTAAATACTGATCCCTAAATATTATAAAGATTGTCAAAAGTCACATACAAGTCCATAATGTACTCCAAAAGGGTTCTCTCTGAATTTGTTAACTTCTGGCTAACTGCATCAATGTTCTTTTGAAGGTTTCCAATGCTTGCAGTACTAACAAGGGTGGTGGGAATATTGTTTACGTCCAAGGTAAAATAAAGGGCAAGTTTGGAGATATCAACACCTTCAGCCTGAAAGACATTAAATTCATTATTATATTAAACAGAGGACTGGCCAGGAGTTGTCAACAACAACAATCCTTTGTATTTGCTGCCATCTTGTTAATTATTCTACATTCTTACAAATCATTCTACATCACTCTTGTTAATTTGGTCGCGTGATGAGGCAGACATTTTGGGAAGGAAATTTCTGTTTTGAAGATGAAAAAAGATTTTGCAGGATTTTTGACAAGTTTAAATTTAAGATAGCACTGCATGTTTTACACATATTTACGGATTAAAGACAACAAAAAAATAGGTGAACTTTAAGAAGTTCTCTGGAAGCCTTTTCCTGGCAAAAACATCCAATACACTTCAAGATTCTCCCTCCAGGTTGTTTTATATTTGCTTGTGAAACAAAAGGACAATTTGACATTTATTTGAGGGTCACTTATAAATTAAAGTCATTAGATGAAGAGTCTTGTTATATATTAGGTGTGATAGAAACATAATTATTATAGCAGAGCTATAAAAAAAAAGTTCGTCTGGTTGTCCAGTATGAACTAAGTAGATTTTCTTGCTGGGCAAGTAACTTTTAAAGCATTATTACCCAACGGGTGAGGATGCAGAAAAAACATCCTGTCATAAAATAGCTAACTTTAGAAGATGAGGACAAAGTGGCACCAGTCAAGAGAAATGTCAGAGCTACTTGCCCAAAGAACAAGCTGGAATTTAAGTTTTTATTTTAACCCTGATTTTAGATTGATAACTGGATCTCAAAAATCTTTGTTATTATCTTAGTTTTATCACAAACCTGGCAAAACTCTGCAGCTTCCTTGCATTTACTGCGAATAGTTTCACTGGCTGGATGCCAAGCAGGTGGACCACGACTAGAAAGCAATCCCATGGATATTGGAGAGGCATTCACAACACCTACTCCATGCTCCTAAGCCACAAAGGAATAGCACTCAACATTGTAAACTGCCAACATATTTTTTCAATAATTATGTCAACGTATTAACCAACCCAAAGATGCATTTGCAACTTGAAAAAAAACCTACTAAAACATCTGTTGTTACAAAATAACAGTATTGCATAAGTAAAATGAAATTATTTTGGTATACTAAATGTTTAGCCTGTGAGCAAGCTCTCTGGGGCACTCTGGCGGCAGGGCGGGAGAAGGAAGTAGAGCCTGCAACTTTGTCTCTGGAATTTGAATTCCACCTTCAATATTTCCCTGGGCCTCCCCGTCGACTGAGCTGCCAGATTTCTGCCATCAGCGCAAAGTAGAAACAAGTGTGAATGCGTGCCAATGGTAATGACATCATTATTTATGTCATCTCCGCCAATCGGCATTTCGCATCAACTTTTTCAATGCAGATATTCAAATTCTAGAGGCGTGGTTACAAGCTCTCCTTCTTTTTCCCACCCCACCGCCAGAGCTTGCTCGCAGGCTAGGTAATGTCTTTCCCCATGAGTGAATTATTAGACAGAATAAGGATCAATTGCATCTTAAAAACAAATAGCCTGACTAAACAGCGAACATTTTGCGAAAACACTACAGGTTTCCCTGGAAATTGATGTCTGAGGAATGAGTGCACTAATGATGTGTCACTGCCCAGATCTGGGTAGTGTTTTTGATTTCCTGAAACAAATTTTCCTTGCAGCATGACAAATAAGACGCGCTACCCGGATCTGGGTCATGACAAATCGTTAATATGGAATTTCTGCAATCGTTCCTCAGATATCATTTCATGGGGAAACCAGTGGTCATGAAATGTTTCGCAGGGGTATTTTGCAGAATGCTGAATGCCGAATGACTCTGACGTTTGGTGATCAGGGGTAGGAAACTGAGTGAATCAAGCTTCAGGTCAGTTTTCCCAGTATAATGACCCTAAATGGAACCTGATTCACTCAAGGCCTAATCACTAAACTTTAGAGTCATTTGGCATTCTGCATTTTAGCATTCTGCGTTCTGCAAAATACCCCTGCCACGAAATGTTGATCACCTGATTTCTCTGTTCTCAGGCTAGAAAATAAAATTGCTGAAGACAAAATGCTTTTCCTTCCATCTTAATGTTACTTGCACAACAGCAAAAGAATTATGGAAGGAATTTCTGGTAAAGTTAAACAGAACTTACATCAAAACTTCACTATTTGCAATTGCTTTTAATACTGCTCAAACAAAAAGCAACTTACATGTACAGGGGATAAACACAATTTTCTACTGTACAGTATACACAAAGTGCATTTGTCAATAACACTACTGATTCAATAATAATTAGTTTCAAGACTTCCCCTAGTTAAGTGACTCTTAAGCCTGGTAACTTCTCATATGCCACCAAAGTACCTGTGATGTAGTTGATGGTACTGCCTACGAACATACCAGGACATAACACTGTCGGCAACAAGAGACGTCACAGGTCTTTACCACCAGCATGCCTGCAAAGTCAAACTCAAGTCAACCTCACAGGTATGCCGGCAGTAGAGACTCACTTGGCCTTGGTTGCCAGCCACTTCTGTTCTTATATCAGAACAGTATTCCAGGCAGTACCAGCAGCTATGTCGCCGGTAGCTCGGCAGCATATGGGAACCAGGCTTTAAAACACATGGTTATTTAATTATTTATTTATTCTTACTTTAAAAAACTGCATGTAATCCAGCAATCCTGTGTCATGCATTGTGCAGCGACAATACGTTAACACGGTGTCAATATGAATTGTACTTTTCTCCAGAACTATTCTGTAAAATTTTAAAAAAAAACACATCCGCATCATTGATGCCTTGATTACCTATAATTAATCACCTACAAGTATTATTAAAAGTTATTTAGCCCCTCCTTTTCTCCCACCTTTTCCCATAACAAAAAAACAAAAGTCGCAAAATAATGATCAGGAAAATGTTTTAGGCAATCTCCATGTCAGAAAATCACTGCCTAATCCAACATAAAATGAAAAATAACCTAAACACTACTCTAGCTGTTTCTTTAACCTTTGTTTGTCTTTCCTTGAAACTAATACTTTTAAAATACTGATTCCCTAAGACCTTCAGTCACTCTTTATTAAGCTCTTGCCCCAGTTAAACGTTCTTGGGGCTTTAAAAGAAAGATGTATCAATAGTATATGAAGTAAAATAGACCACAAGACTTTCAAACAACACTGCTGTACATGTAGCTATCAGCCACAGGGTCCCCAAACACCCAGAGCACATGGTTTATTTCACAGTCTTCCCTGGATAACTAAGGTACCATCAAGCAGGCAGAATTTTTGCAGCAAGTGTAAATAGCCCAGTTTCAAATTCGTTTGACGTCGCGGCCGCTAAATAGAAAGACTGAAGACTCATTTATACGGTTTAGCCTCAACCTAAGGGAGATATATTCACAAATTCCACACAGAAGAAGACCTGTGTACAATTGTGTCTATTCCTATAAACTCAAATTCTGGCACCTTCTCGCTGGTATTTGTGAATATTTTAATTCAGGTCGAGGCTAACAATGTACAAAATGAGTCTTTGGCGCTTGGCTTTGATGAATTCAAAACTCAACTATTAAGCAGGCAAAGTTTGACATAATGTGACTTTGGGACTGATTAGTAAACTTTTGGGTGTATTAGAAAGACTGCCAAAAAAGCAAAGTTTTCATGTCAGGCAATTATTCAACAACTACATTATAAACAAGCATTAAGAAAACAAATACAGCCTCAGGATCCTCTCCTACCCTTCCCTGAACGAGGTTGAAAAAATACATTAATTATAGATAAAATCAACATCTCCTCAGGACCTAATGTTTTTGGAATAAAGACAGAAACTGGCCAGGGTAAGAAACAAGACATCAGTTCAGTATCAAAACTGCACCTGTCCAGCACTTGACAGCATTACGGCAATGTATGCTACAAATTCAAATTATGAACTACAAGAAGGTATTGGAAAGCTTCAAACCCAGCCAACTTTCCATGCAAGGAGTACAATGCTGCATACATCTTAGCAAAAACCACAAAGTTTTCCCCAAAAAAAGGTGAATGATTACGTTTAATAATAATGATAGGTACTTACCGAAAGTTTTCTAAAGGGTAACCTGTGATTCCAATAAATTTTACTTTGCCACTATCCTTTAACTAGAGAAATCAATATCAAACTCCAATCAGCACCAAAATGTGAGTTAAAACTGACCTAAACTATGTATTTCTGGTAACCATAATTTATCTTAGGTTCTTTTTCATGTGACGGTGATTTAGTTTGCCACAGTGCACATGCTATAAGCCTTAACCACTATCCTACAATGGCCAGCGATAAAAAAGATTAATTTTTCATTATTAAAACTGCTTGATCGAGAAAGAAGTTTGCCCGAATAATGGCAACAATCAAAAACATATACAAAAATTAATAATTTTTAAACAAAGTCTCTTCATCAACATGATAAGATTCCTTTTGCATGGAGGTGGGTAATAACAATGCATTTACATAAAATTATTGCCACTTCAAGAACCAAGGTTACATTTACCTTCTGCAGGGCAGGTAAAGTTTCATTGATGACGATATCCAAGGAAGGTGCAAACTCCATGTCATGAACCTAAATGACAAAGATTAAATGAGGTTATTGTATATTAATACTACCGTGTTATTTACTGACAACTGTCCTTGCTTAGGATATCATAGGGCAAGTTCCTCACAGCTCATGTCCAGTGTAATGGCAGCTGACATCACTATCTCCACAGTTTGTTTGTTTGTTTGTTTGTTTTTTTCAGATTCTTCTATTTCTCTTTAGTTGGATCTTTTGTTTTCTCTGGGTACCCTAGTCCTCCCACAAGTAGTTTGTATCTAGGTTTTATAGTTGTTGTGGTTCTCCACTTTAAAATCACTTTCAAAGCATGTTGTAATTCCCCTGGTTTTCAAAGTTCTGATCCTTTCTTCCGTGGTCATTGTTTTGTGTGTGGTTCCTCTTGTGAGTTCTTAATTATTACTCTTCCTTGTTCTTTTAGTTTGCATGTGATTCAAAGTTGCAGCCAAAAAAAATTGCACAATTTTTCGGGATGCGCACAGGATATGGGAAAGATAAAAAAAACAAGGCAATTTGTAACACCCACGAAAAACACAATCAACCGACACTATTACGCTGGCTGGCTACGTCATCCTTCATAAAAGGCTTTTTTAAATTACCTGAATGACATCAATGTAATCAAGTCCAAGACGACTTAAGCTTTCATCCACACTTTGCAAAGTTCTTTCAGCCGAAAAATCAAACATCTTTTGAACTTCAGGTTCATATCGGCAAACCTACAAGATGAAATGTAGTCATCCTTAAATGTATGGATGATGATAACTTATTTCCCATTTTTTCATCATCCTGTGATTTTGCACTTTGGCAATTTTTATGGTCAGATTTCGTTGTTTTAAGTTCAAAAATGGATTTCTTAAAAAACTGCAAGGTACAGTAGCATTGCTTCAGTGATATTTTCCCTCTGTTGCACTTAGAAAATTTGAGTTACAAACAGGTTAAAACAAAGAGAAAGCTGAGCAGGTTAGAAATGTCAATGAAAATTAATTTTAAAAAAAACATGCATTTGTTTCATGTAAACTCCAAGATCAAAATGGACACAATCATGCGGGCTTCTTTATATTTCAGTTATGAGTACCAGTAATTTCAAGGGCGCTTGGATCTAGCAATATTAAAGATGAAATAATCAAGCATGAGACGTAGTGTTTCAACACCTGATGAAACACTGAGAAGTGAGTTGAAAATAAGATGTACAGCAGGTCTGAGTATTTTTGACAAACTTTGAGGTGCTTCATCTGGTGATGAAATACTGGGTTGAATACCAGATATTACTTCTCAAACAAAGTTATTTTACCAAGAGAAATTAAGGATGCAATGAACTATTGATGAGTTTGAGAAGTTATGATCAAACTCAAAATTCAAATTTTATAAACCATACACTGAGATGTACAGTGTAACTAATGAAAAGCTATTAAGCAAGTTTTCTTTTCTTAGTCAAGACAGTTTAACTCAACTGCACCTTCAAAATTGCACCATGTCTTTGTTTTCCAGACCAATATAAAGAGGTAATAAGCTCTTTTTCAGCCAGACAAATTAGCCGGCAGCCAACTCTTAGCGACATCCCTGCATACACCCTGGATTACAACTCTTCAACTTGTAGATATAGATGGTTAGCTCTAGATCTGATGCAAGAATATTTTGTTCAATGAAAATGTTACCTTTGTGGCAATGTAATATGCTTGGCGAGGTACATCTTTAAGGGCCTGCAATATGGAACAAAAAATGCATAATACTCTAATAAGTGGGATTCTATGGTTAAAGAACTGATGATTCAAAGAAACAGAATGATGTTTATTTTCTGAGTAACCCCAAAGTGGAAAAAACTGTGACCAGTTTACACCATGTCACTATTAGCTGGAATGATTAGAATGATTTATAACATTACTTAATGAGCAACTTGTTTGGAATGCGTCCTCTTTATTTTTTTCAACATTTTTTCAAAAATTGTGGGAATAGTCACATCATATTTTATACAAAATGTGTGGAAAATAATAACAATATATTATTTAAATATTTACCTTTCCCAAGACAGTTTCAGCTTTACCATGCCCATACCAAGGGGCTACGTCAATATAGTTGATACCACTTTTTATTGCATGGTGAACAACTTTAATAGATTCCAGCTCATTGGTTTCTCGGAAAACACTTCCAAGTGATGACGCTCCTGACATGATAAATAAAATAATTATTATGCATCTCATTGAGTGGGTTACACTCAGAAAATTTCATTTAAATACATTGAACATACATGCACCTGTAATTCACGAATTATAGCTAGTGCAAAAAAGGAAGCAGAAGTCAATGTCCACATGTCAATGAATATTACAAATTCATTTTGCACCCGGGGTGAGGGGGGTACTTAAGGAATTTTTGGGAGGGGATGTGCCACTGGGACCCTGGAATCCTGAGCCTAACAGAACTAGTTCAAGTGAATTTTGCTACCCTATACTAGCCTAAACTATCCTAGAGTAGCTATTATCAGAAACTACTGGGGTCACTAGCACAGTCCAGTCAAAACAAAACCAATTTGATATTTTTATATTCTTGAGCGGCAATTCGCAAGACTAAAATCTTCAACCAACTAATCAGTTTCCACGAAAATGATACCCTATTCTAGACCGAAACGCTCTGATTTATATACCCTATCCCAGAGTAAGCTGCTTCAAACCATACCCTTCACAGCAGTCATACCTATACAGCCCAAATGAAAAACATGATTGTATGTATGGCAGTACTCCCCCCTACCCCCCCCCCCCCCCCGATATTTGCACAACATGCATGCACAATAATACCAAAGTCTAGTGGGAATTTCTGCATCAGAGAAGACACAGCTACAGGCTTGTCATGCAGTGCTTCAACTTGCACACATTTTTCCTTTCCATCATGTAACTGTAAGCTTATCTCCATCATGACATTGAAGGGATGTTGCAACAAAAACAGATGATGTGGTGTGATGTGATGTGATGTGATGTGATGTGTGGGGAGGGGAAGGGAGGCTTCTCTTACATCTACAGATTCCAAAAAATACCCTAACGGGCCGAAGTGAGAAGCTACATTGACAAACTTGTGAGCCCCTCTCCTCTCCGTATCAAGGTTGCTAGCCGCACAAGACGATGCTCAAAACTTGGAAGATCGCGAACAGCTTTGAACAGGAGTTCATCAATTGATGGGCTCCTGCTTTGGATGAAGGGGAGGGAGGGCGTGAGTTTTATCTCTCACAGATGTGTGAATAGCTGCGATTTGAAGTCAGAAAGGCCGGTTTTTGTCAGAGTGTCTCAACATTTTTGCATCTGGTTGAAGCTTTCACTTACCACCTTACCAAAACTCAACTTGGAAACATCCATTCCTGTTCGGCCCAGTTGCTGGTACTTCATCTTTTTCACGGCTTCTAAATCATGGAAACCCTCTACATAAGTAGCTGGAAGAGCACGCATTCTCACGATTCCACTCTTTTAGAAAAAAAACAATAAAAAAAGAGCTGATCGATATATTTTAAAAAGAACAATGCATGGAGGTCATGAAGATGAGCCCTAAACACACCGTATGTGGTCAGTGGCTTTGTGTCTAAAGAGCTTATGCTTGGTGTAAGGTCCAGGGAAGTGTTACAAAAATAACTCGTCGTATGGGGGGAGGGGGTTATTCGGAGGAGGGCGTTTACTAGAGCGTGGGCGCTTATTCGAGGAAACGGGTGATTTGTAGTTGACTTACGGGTAATAGCAACCAGGAACAACAACGCAACAAAGGAAATAGGAGACGTCTGCACGCAGGCAACCAGATGACTTAATCATACAGCCCCCCCGGCCTTGAAGTCGACCAATCACAGAGCGTGTACTTAGTGAGACCTACCAAAGAGGTCCGAAGCTGTAACTATCTCGCATGCAGTCAGTCCACTTTAGGCTCTATACATATGTAGCAGGTGTCAGCAATCGGCGACGTAAAAGATATAAAGAAACGGACTTCCCCCTGGGGTTTTTTACCAGTCCCTCCCCAGTTTCCCGTTCTAAGCGCACCACGCAGACTTGCTCCTCTGTCAATTTTTATTTCCACTTCATCAAGCTGGTCACATTCATTATGCCGTGTTTGTTCATTTTTGGAAATATTCTGAACTGTAATCATTGCTAGTTATCCACAAACGAATAGAATAGTAAAGGAACAAGCTTTTCCCTAGGAAAATAGAAAGGTCCTATGGTAAGCTTGACATGAATTTCAGAAGCCTCCTCTGCTCGTCAATGCAATTTACTCGGGGAGAGATTAACTTAGCGAGGGAAGAAAGGGGTTGAAATTCAGGCTAAGGCATCCTAGCAGGCTTTGTAAATGCTGCAATCGGACGAAGCGAATTTTTATGATTTTTTAAACAGCATCTTCCAGCTAGCCCCTAGTACCTTTGCTGCTTTTAAACTGGCGGGCGTAGAAACTGCGCGACTATTTTGAATGCGTAGAAAGCAATGAGGACGAGGATATTCAAGGGGCAACCCACCTACGCCTTTCTTACTATGCCTAAAAATCGGTGTGACTAGTCATTACATTTATAACAGTGTTTTTGTGTTATTAACGTAATAAAATAGGTTGGGACTCTGCAATAAAGTGACGCTGTTGATCGAAAGGGGGCAAAAATCGAAAACCAAAAAAATCTCTATGGCTTCCAACGATACCCAAAAAATTCGCTGGACGAAAAATTAACCCCCAAAAACTTCCATATTAAATTTCCGATCCTTAAAAATTTCTATGAAGGATTAAGTGATGTAACAAACAAAAAGATGGAAATTGGATGTTTTTGGTCGTTTATTCATAATCACATCTCAATTAATTATAATTTTCTTCTCATCTGGTAGTAAAGAAGCACGCGGCTTGCATAATACGCAAGTGGTTATTTTGAATACCCCCGAAATCCCCACTTACACTATGGCAAACACTCGCCAAATTTCCCACCTAAAAAATCCCCAAATGAAAAATTTCACCTCCTCCAAAAAATCTTTCCATCATCCGGGCCACTTTAACTCCGAAGTACCTCCGTCCCCCTAGGTTTTAATGTAAATCGGCACTTGAGATTTCTGCATCAAGATACTTGTAATAAACCAAGTAAGAATACATGATGATCTCTCCAGGGTCCCGGGTGGGGTTAGGATCCGTGTTGTTGAACCAGCCAAAATACTGTATGGTGTTGTTAGAGGGCTTAAGCGCACTGGTTATATCCACTACCCACGGAATCACTTCTTGTCCATCACACCACCCGTCACGCCCATACAGCCACGTGCCATGCTCATTTGGGACCACGCCCTCAGGAACGCGATCCGCGCATCCCATGGCGGTGCCTGCGTTGCTGAATACACGGGTGTAGTTGTGTTCCTTGTTAACTATGAAGTGATGCGACGTGACGCAGAACTCAGCGCAGTTGTTGTTATCGCTGCCGTGGCCTGTTATGACAGCTACAAGCTTGACCCGTTCGGTTTCACTCGGAGGAACGAACGAAAAGGGAGAGTACTTGCTGTTGTAATGCTTGTCGAATGTTCCTCCTCGAAACAGTGGAACGATTTGGAAAGGGGCGAGTGATTTCTCCATTGAATGATATGTGGTGTAATGCCTTAACACTGAAAGCAAAGATAAATGGCAATTAACAGATTTAGTAAGATTTAGTAAGTAGCAGTTAGAGCGGTTTTCATTTGAGTGTCGAAAAGTAATTGGTTTTGCACTTTCTACACGATGCGATTGGCTTAAAAGATTCGCGCCACCTTTTCATCCAATCAGAAGTAAAACCAAAGCCAATTGTGACGCGCTCGCATGCATTTTCCCGCGCTTTGCGTCAGCCACATGTAATTACTTCGAGTTTTGATTGGTTCAATGTATTGTCTGTGTCCTATGTGATTGGCCAGAGTAATTACTTTGGTTTTGGTTTTACGACACTCAAACGAAAACCACTCTAACAGAGATGTAGCAAGTAGCATGGTCATATCTCTTTATTCGACATTACGTATACATTTTAATGAGGAGTAATTGAACCGTAATGTTATGAATTGCATGGCCATAGTGGGAATCAAAACGACCGGCAACTACCTAATTGATGGAAAAATTCGGTATAGCGGCACACTTGTGCAAGTTTGATGGGGTTTTGTGAGTTCATTAAACAAATTGTAAACTGCTGTTTGACGAACGTTGCTCTGTTCACAAAATGAATGACTCAAATCAATAGATGTCAATCTAAAATCACAATATATTTGCTCTTTTAACAAAGTATTTTCACCCTGATAAATAGGGAACGATAGCGAAGGTTAAAATCTGCAGTTAATGCTCTACAGTTCTGGTTCCCCTTTCTCTTTAAACCTGGAACAGTATGGTGACTTAGAAAGATGTAATTTTGAATTTTTTTACCTTGCACTTTTCCAACAAGCCTGATGTTAAGCGACGGAACCCAAGCCATCGCCCATGGAACAGTTTTCACGGTGAAGACGCATTTATTTTTTGAGCTGCGGTCTGTAGTTTGAAGCAAAGGTATCAACGGCTTCACAGGAGTTAACCAGCGTCCGATGCGCCTGTTAAGGGAAGAAGTAAAATCAACTATAAAATAATCGTATAAAATCAACCTATATATTTAGTCCATTTCCGTGAGTATTGTCTTATGGAAGTCCAAAGGCGACAATGCAAACAAAATTCACAAAATGGTTATGAAGTTTGCACGTTTAAGAAAATCAAAAATGTACACCAGTTACCCATTATCAATCCGAAAAGATATATATATATATATATATATTGTTGCATAGCAACCAAGCGACGCACTTGCAATGTGATAGCCTGCGCTTTAGGGGTAGGTTTTTTTACGCCGAAATCAGAAATATCGAAGACGGCTCGCACGAGGGGAGAATGGAGATGAGGCCTCGTCTCGTCTTCTCGCGTTTCTCTCGCGCGGTCCGTAAAAACAAATAAAGGGCGCCTGCTACCTGGCTACGCAGGCTAGCAAAGAAATAAAACTATTGTTTGAAGGTCTGCAAGGTGCCATTTACCCCGGGAGTGATATATGGGGATTATGTAGGTATGGTACGAACCTTGCGTATGTCAAAGGTATAAAGGTCCTTGTTTTACATCGGGAACTCATACAGTCCTCATAACACCGACGTTGCGCTCATTTTACCCCCTTGTCTTCATCAGTGCTTCGTTTTACTGGTTTTTCCCGCTCCAGAAACTGCAAGGGGAATAGTTTTTGGAATCACATGGGATGACAAGCGTTAGGTGGGCTAGGTCGCGAAGCAGTGCGGATGCATCTTTAAGTTTAGCCGCACTTCTGCGCAGCCCTTATTTCTTATAATATTGTGATGTCGAGGTGCGCCTTTCTTTGTAAGCCTGGTGATTACTGGAGGTCTTCTCGCCTAACAACCTGCTGCATCCTGTAAAATTTGCTAATAAAAATGATGATGATGATGATGATGTTACTTATGATGGTTGTCTTAGTTAAAATAGACCGACTTATAACCAACGCTTGTCCACTCATACGATCCCAGAAAACATTACGCCGAAAGCTTGTACCCATTCCCCTAATAGTTCGGCTGGAGTGGGGTAAATCTAGTTCAAGCAAAAAAAAATGATCGAAACAAGGATTTAAGGTCAAACCTGGGAATCAAACTCGGAACCTTCCGCACAGAAGACTGCGCCTTAACTGACTGTGCTTATCCTTGATAATAAGAAACCCCTAAATTGGCATGCATTAATTTACAAGTTTTTCATTAATTGAACCGGTGTTACATTGATATGGGCATCCCCGCATTTTGGGCATCCCTAATCCCAAAACCCAAGTGATATGCCATGGGCATCACCTACTTATATTACCTTAGCGAATTGGATTAAGATTAGGGTTACGTCTCTAGGGTTTTGGGAATGGGGATGCCCAAAACGCGGGGATACCCATATCACTGTGACACCGGCGATTTGGGAGTTTTAAATGTCGATTGGATGAGAAGCTGACGAAATTCACCTTCTAAAAGGCGTTATCCACCGGCCTAGTTCCAGGCCACACAATTTACTGGCAGAGTTACAGCAAACGTATAGCTGTACCGTGTGATCCCAGTGTGCACAAGGGTCGTCTGTAGAGCCTGGACACGATAAAGAAAAGTCTAGCTCCACGTGCTCGTAACGCTGGAGATCTGGAGAGAGATACAGGAATCGTCAAGTTTCACATAACGGTAAACCACACAGAAAAGAGTACAGTTTGTTAAAAATCAAGGGCAGATCTAGGGGAGGGGTCCGGGACGGGGGCCCAGGGGCCAACACATCGGTTCTAAGGTAAAATTGATGAAACCCGCAGGGCGTAGAAAATTATTTCCCGGGGAGACCGGAGCCCCGTCAGTATCTTAGAGTCTAGTTATGCGGGCACTCCGCTTTCAGTCATGAAGACCCGTTAATACGGTCACCAACGGGTAAAACTTGGCCGTAATACTGGGACAGGGTCAAATTTCAAGACTTTAGGGCCCGTAATGATAGACATATCGCAGTTGCACCTCCGGAACACCCTAGCAACAGTAATAGGTCGAACACTCAGTGTTTCAATCAAAAAACGGATTTTACCTCACTTCCCAGACAAAGACAAACACAGACTGTCGCGCTTTTTGGTATCTCATGAAAAACCGCTTGCTGTTGCATCTGAATTCGCGCCGCACTCTACTATCTAAACGCCTGGAACAGGCTACCTTAATGTTAGCGCATCTGGAGTAGGTCACAGGTTCGACTTCTGTTAGGAAAACTAGATTTGTTTTTCTTGGAGTCTACCTGAAGAAACACCATTATCAGTTCAAAAAGTAGGGAGAGAAATGTACCAAAACACGTGTGCATTGTTCTGCTCGGCCAATCTAAAACCTATTGCATTATTGCCGTTCTCGTTGCCATTAACCAACTCAAAGTTCGTCAAAAACACTTCGTTGCGCATCGAGTCATATTTCACTTCCCGTGTGTGATATATGAGGCTGATTTAGCAACAGAACGGGAACGTCATTTAACGACGGCGCGCGCAAATCAAACAACTGGCTTGACCAATGGCTGCGCAGCAAATTGGGCACTGGAAGTCGAGTTTAGTCCGTTCTGCGCTCTTTCCCGTCATCAAATGACGTTCCCGTTCTTTTTCTAGATCAGCCCATAATAGGCACGACAACGCAACGTGAAATGAGAACGAGAAAGAGCGCGGAAGAAACTGAGCACGACTTCCAGTGCTCAACTTTTCGCTCTGCTGCTGGGCTTAACTGCTGGGCTACCCTGGGCGCCAGAGACTTTTCATGCGCGGTTTCCGGTTTCCGCGCTGTCCAAATCGTGGAGCCGCACGCGAGAAAAAACCTCTAAAGGAACCCAGGGTATGGTCAAGCCAGATTAAGATCTGTGCGCGCCATCGTCACTGTCGTCGCGTTTCATTTCTAAATCTGCCTGTTAGTTTGCTTCTCACCATCAATAGACGGTATCTCAACTGTTGCAGTAACTCCTTTCTCTCCTTGCATGACTGTGTGGTTGAACACATTTATTACAACAGCATCTCGTGTTGTTAAGTTTTTAAGTAAATTGGTTTTGTAGTTAAACCTGCAGTGGACAAAACACAATAAAACCGGTTAGTTCATACGCTAAAAGGTTTTAGCAGGTTTAATTTACCTAAGCTTCCAGGATCAACCTCCTAAACTGAGGATCCAAACATCCGTCAGAAAAAAAATAACGCTTTAAAAACCAATGGATATACCGCGGACGGTTGAAAATTAAGCTATTCAAAAAGGCATTGTTCACAGATTCCAATTTGTCAATCTTGAGGGGCTCGTGTGCGTGACTTTCGAATCGTTATTTACAATTGGAGAGCTTTACTTGCAGACTGCGTGTATCCAGGCCATTCTAGTTCCCAGAGCTGCAATCCTTTTGGTCAGCGCCACAGTTTGAGAGCCGCAGCGCTGACCAGAAGGATCGCAGCTCTAGGAGGACATTAAATGTAAACGTGACATCAAACAAATATCGATGTGTGGTTCTAGTCATTCTCTGCTCACCATTGCGCCTGGTAGGCCAAGAACCGCATTGAAGGATACAAAAACCAGCCTGTCTCTTGCACTTTCCCTTGTCCGTCAATTCCAAATGCAAAAACGTCAGAGGGAGTGTTTTGAAAGCGGATGTACGATCGGCTGCTACCTTTTATTTTAAAACCTGTATCAAATGTAATCATGGAAGCTGGAATGTTGAGTTGGGTGTTGCACTCGGATCCTTGACAGTTCATGTCCTCTAGAGGCTGATTCTGGCGAGCAAAAACTAAAACACCCAGCGCGCCATTTTTCTGACAGTTCTGAACCTGAGAGAAAAAGTAACAAAGTGTAAGATCTGTCTTACATTAGCCCTCTTGATACCCTTTTATAACGTTTTGAAAGATGATAAAGATGCGCGTAAAAAGGTTTTCTTTCTTATGCATCATCAGTCGCACTTATTTCTTAAAAAAATAATGCTCAGGGTAAAAAAATAACTGGAACAAACTCAAGAGCGAAGCTCATGGTGAACTGGATGGCCGGTCATCCCTCAAGGAGAGGACATTATTAAACAGAGTAGCTATAGCTAGAGCGAAGCATCGTTTATTTCGTCGGTGCGCTAACGCTGCCAAATACTGGCCCATTTTCTTACATCAAACTCGACTTCAGGGCATTTAAAAGTTTTGAAATCAGACTTCGAGGAAAAATAAAACATTACGCTTTTTTCTTCATAAACTATGGCAAAAGTAAGGCAAACCCAAAGAAAAAGTGGAAATTTCGAGGAACTTTGTATATGGTTAGCCCACCGCATTTCTTGCATGTGTTTAACGAAAAGGTCTATTAAATTGAAATCTCAGTTTATTTTGTTTTCAACAGGATATGTGCTATAAAAGTTCCCTATAAACGTACCTTTATGAGGTATGAACAGTTTCCGGTTTCATTGGAAACAAGGGCAAGGTGACCAGCGGCTCTATTGACGAACGTATCTGGTGAGCATGCGTCACCCACATAGACAACTAACAGATGACCATATTTGGCGAGGGTATCCGGGGAAGGCAACCAATCATATCGAGCGTCTAAACGCCTCGCCACGCAAACCATTTCACCTATGTCAGAAGAGCAATGAATTAGTTTGTTAGTGTACATGCGTTAGGTCAAGATGGATATTGGCAGAATTATTTTTTTCGCGTTAAAACAAGCTTGGTCAATGAAGAATTTATTACACACGGCCACAAAGAAAACTCTTTCTTGCCGTACCAAAGAGCCAAATCCCGAGGAGGGCAAGATCGCTCGGAACAGTCTTCTTTAAATCTCTTCTTATAAATGCAAGGGAAATAAAGTTTGTCACTGACCAGAAGCAAAGTGGAAACTTTGGCCAATCATAAAAGAGAATGACCGCGCTCCCTCCCCTCAACCAAACTTTCCGATTTGTTTGTGGGGGGAGGCTGTACACAGGCTAGTTACCTTGCTCGTCTTCAACCACAATCTGGTCCAGCCCACAATTATGCCCGGAACAGTACCACTGGGACAGTACACGCGGAATCCAGTTACCCAGGGTGGATACGGGAAAGACCGCGAAATGAACACGTGATAGCCAATTTTGTTGGAACTCTGATGGGAGAGGGCTTCTTTCATTAAACTCATACTCATCAAACTGGCTGCGAACTCGATTGGAGGGCCATCTCAGTTTTTCCAATCTGCAACTGAAATATGAAAAAAAAAAGTCTGTTCTACTGAAAAACTAGCCTGAGAAAACAGCCAAGACGGCGGCGGAAGCGAGGCGAGACGACTGTGTCCGCAGGCTACCTTAAAACAGGAGAAAAAGTTTTGGATTTGCAGTCATATCATCGAATACAAGGCTTCTTGGAGTAGTTTGGTTGAAGGGACAGCCATCCCCTCAACCCGGCCCACCCTTATTCCGTCCCGCTGGGATATGGAGGAACAGAAACCGCGTCACGATAAGTTCAGTCTGCAGAGTGCTTGACTGCAGAGCAAGAGGTCGAGGGTTCGATTCACAGGACCGAACCTAACCTGCAAAACAAAAGGGAAGAAGGACCGCCTGATCGCAGGTAAGACCGGACCAATACTCACGGTATTAAAATAACTGAGAAACGAAGATGCTGCCTTCTACTGCAAACGGCTGGACCTTTGCGTGGCTCAGATGACCACGTAAAATGGCGGTCCCGCTCCATTAGGAAAGGAACAAAAAGTACATTCAATTTGCACTTTAACAACTCAAATAAAATGCAATTTTTTTTTAATGAAGAAACCAAAGCTCCTAACGTCGACTGTCCTCAAATGTTAAATGTATTCAGTTTGAGGGGGGTGGGGGGTGGGGGATGAGAGGCTCCTCGAAAAAATTTCCCGAAAGCTGTTTGGGGATCGGGACTAGTCAATGAAAGCCGTCGGGATTACGGGATTGAGGCAAAATTTGGCCAAATTAACTTGCGTACTTACCTTTTGCGTTTGGTGTATGAGATAATGGCATCATAAAACCTGTTTGCAAACTCGTCAGCCATTGCTTTGACTTCGTTGTTGCAGGCTGTTGGCGCAGAATCGGCATAGAACAAAAACACGTAATTGACATTATCGGGTGAAATGTCTATCAGCTTGTTGAAACATTCTGGGTCGCTAAAGAGACTCTCCAAGAAGCCGGATCTTTTGGTGTGCGCCAGAAACACGATTGGTCCGTGAATGTTTGAATCGTTTGTTCCGTATTTTAAGATTTCTAGTGTATCGTACTGATCTGCCTTCCTTGCTTGAATCATGAACGGAGGTGCTCCATCGCCCAGTTTTAGGTTCGGTATTTCTGCTGAAAACGTTAAAGTGATGACGGAAATTGCAATTACCGCCGTAAAGCTAGAGGAAAACATCGCTTAGCTATGCTACTCTTTGTGTACAATTCTGTTGCAGAGTTCGTTCTCAAGTCGAATTCGAAAACGCTGCCATTAATATGCGTCTGTATGTTGGTTGTCACGCGATCGAGATGCATGAAACCTAACCTAACCCTAAGCTGTCAATCCATCTTAATCATTTAATGCTATACTGTCAACACTTAAGAAAATTAAGTCCCCCCGGAATTAGGGGAGGCACCCGGGGGGTACGGTATTGCCTTACATAACCTATATAGGTATGTGCCACACCATCGGGTCGGGTTTTTGCGCCCTTTTGGTCTGAAAACGGGATTACACTTTGCCCATTTTGGTCTGGAATCGGGTATGGTCAGGAGCCCTTTTTCAGATTCCGATTTTTTTAAGCAAGGACCAGCTTACAAAAAAAGACGGACCGGATCGTGGAAGGGTATGATCAGCAATAAGTGAAAATATTAAACAAAACAAGCAAGGCTGATTTTACAGTCGGAAATATGTATACCTGGATTTTTGAAAACTGGGTAAGCAAAAATATCAACTCATCATTAGGACTACTTGGAAATTTAAAACAATAAAACTCGTTCAAAGGCCGATTAAAAGCCTTTATCTGACGCTGGGCAGTAAGCTAATGGTCCCTTGAAGTCCAAATTTAATCTGAAGCAAATTTTAGAACATCTATTCAGTAATCGGACTTCGCAAAGTTTCCGAAACCGGGTTCATTTCAGTCTAGAAATTTTAAAGTTAAGTGAACTGCAGCAAAAGAGTGCCTGGTTAATGCTTACATAACAACTTAAATAGTTAGCAAAGATAGTAATTCTATCGATAGTAAGATAGTAATTCTGTCTTCATCCACTTCTACACAAATCCCTAATTATAACCACAAAACAAGCAAAAACGAAATAAGCAAACAACACAGTAAAGAAGCTATTAGACAGGGGAAGTTGAGAAAAATTGCAGAATGTTTGCTGACCCGGTTTTCATAACTCCAGGTACACATATCAGCCATATGTGTATATTTTTTACCAATAATTCGGAAGGCACGGCGTTCCTTCTTCGGAGTGTTACATACATAAAGAACAGTGTGCAATATGATACTATGATTACATGTGAATATTTAAATAAGACTGTAGTGAACGTTAAGAAAAAAATTAAAAACCGTTGAAGTAGTGATATAAAAGAAATTTAAAATGCAAAAATAGTATAAATAAATGATAAAAAACAAAAGGAACAAAGATTGTAATACATTTCCTCTTTCAATTTTGTACCAGAAGGTTCAAGAGTTTACCTCTCTCGATGAAGTATGCTTCTCTAGCTTTTCGCACACTGTCTCTATTAGATTTAATCAGGGGCACTCAACAGGAATATAGTTCAACCACTTAAACATAGCATTGTTAAACGTCTTTTAGTATTTAAACGGTATATATAGGCATATTTTTATCCCCTAAAAATTTTTCAGCTGTTCGGATTTCCTAGCTGAAAGTCTAATGATCCGAAAATTATAGGGATCAAAACTTACTTAGTCGAAAATTTCAGCCAGAAAAAAGGCTCCCGAAAATTCTAGGTGACCTTTTAAGGGTAAAAATCCGTTAAAAATGGGCAATTATACCATTTCATTTTTAGATGTTCAAAATCCTAGGAGAAGCGGTCAAGCAAGAAATTATACAACAAATGTTCCGAAAATTCAAATCTCAAATCGTCTTCCGAACCGATATTTTCTCAAAATTGACGTTGGGTTCCCCCTGGTGAAATAAAAATTGATGAAGTTAGCAAGAGTGATCGTTAATAAGAAAGAGTAAAAAAATTTTCAGCTGTTCGGATTTCATAGCTGAAAGTCTAGTGATCCGACTGGGAGGGATCAAAACTTAATTATTCGAAAATTTCAGCAGGAAAAAAGGCTCCCGAAAATTCTAGGTGTCTTTTTTAGGGAAAAAATCCGTTAAAAATGGGCAATTATACCATTTCATTTTTAGACTTCAAAAATCCTAGGAGAGGCGGTCAAGCAAGAAATTATACAACAAACGTTCCGAAAATTCTAGATCTCAAATCGTCTTTCGAACCGATATTTTCTGAAAATTGACGTTGGGTGGCCCTGGTGAAATAAAAAGTGATGAAGTTAGCAGGAGTGATCATTAGTAAGAAAGTGTTCTGAGACTGTGGTTGGTTTAGAGATATTAGATGGATTGTCAACTGTTCTGCGGTGTTCGTTGAAACGGTCTTTGAGTCATCGTTTGGTTTCACCTATGTTTGGAGCAGTGGTTGCATTGTATCATGTAGATGGCGTTTTTTTTAGTTACAGTCGATGTGATGAGTGATAGGTCTGGTTTCGCTGTAGAGTGGAAAGTGTATGATTGACGTTTGTCCGTCAGATATGTATTTACAAGTGCGACAGTTTTTTCCGCTTGGGTATGAGCCTCGGGGCTGGTTGTGTCGTGTGAGATTGCGAAGTTTGGCCCTGACTAGAAAATCACTGAGGTTAGGGTTGAAAGTCTCCTCACCTCAGGTCTTGACCAAGTGATCCATGGAACATCCCACTGAACGAAGCCCGCACCTGTGACCGCACTGAAACGAAAAAACAAACAAACAAACAAACTGAGAGTATGTTAATCATTTTACTCTGTCCTATTCTCGATCTCTTAACAAAACACAATCCCACTGTCCAGTTCACGAACTGTTTGCTTTTAACTCAAATAGCTTTTTTTAAAAGACAAAAAAACGTGTAAATTGACATGAACTGCTTTCAATATGTCTAAAAAAACAAGATCTTAAAAAATAAAACGAAAAAAAAAATTCCGCATTTGTCAAGTGCGCTTTCGTCGGTGTTTCACTTTCCACTTAGTACTTATAATTTGGATTTTTTTTAGACTCCTGGTCGTTTATAGTTATGGAGCGCTTACCATTTGTACGGAAATTTCGGTGAAATTTTTCCTTGAGCCCCCGGAATGGTACTGGTATTGTTTTTGGTACCGACAACAGGAACGGGATTGAGGTGTACCATTTACAAAATACCGGTTAATTTTTTGCTTTCTCTTGACGTGAAGTGTGGCACTAGTAATCCAAACAAATGGTACAAAAAATTTCGGTCGTTTCTGTAAAAATGGGAAAAAGGTTATGTCTCGAAAGGCATTACTTTTTTCCGGAAAATTTCCACCGGGATGAACCGTTCCATTTGAATTCTCCACGGAATTTCTGGGTTTTCCATACAAATGATAACCGCTCATGATTTCACTGATCATTAGTAAACGAAAACCTCTACATTGCGTGTCAAGAGGTTTCGTTTTCGCATGGCTGCGAAGCCGTCGTTCGCGTGGCTTGTCAATCGCGTCGTAGCCTGCTACAAAGTAGTTTTTGTGTCGTCACGCACTAAAAGCACTAAAAACGACTAATCGCGTCGTTAACCGAGTTTGTTTTTAGATAGATAGATAGATAGATAGACAGATAGATAGATAGATAGATAGATAGATAGATAGATAGATAGATAGATAGATAGATAGATAGATAGATAGATAGATAGATAGATAGATAGATAGATAGATAGATAGATAGATAACTTTATTTAAACACGGTTAAGATTCCTTCAGCATGTACAAAAAAAAAAAAAAAATCTAAGATCTATTATACCTAACTAAACTAACTCTGATTAAAAATATATTCATAAAATTTTAACTACCTAGCTATTTACAAATAAAAGCTGCTTTTCAAGGATGCCGTGTAAAACTGTATTAATGTATGATCTCATTCAAAACTGTTGCGACACAGTTTGCGTTTAAAATCATGTAAAGAATCTGCAGATCTTAAATCATGGGATAGGCTGTTCCACAGCTTAGCTCCGCTATGGGAGAAACTTTTCTTTAAATAATTGGTACGGGGCAGTGGAAGGACTAATTTATTTTCAGTATTCCTCAATCGATAAGAAGTTATTTCGTCACGAGATACAAATTTAGATGTTAGATAGTCGGGAGTCATACATCATAATAGCCGTCGATACTTGTCTTTGGTGTTTAAGCTTACGCCAACCCAGTGCCAGGAACAGTGCCACTGTTAAGTCATGTCAGAAAGAAACCTTTGCTCGCAGATCGTCGATTTTCACGCAGAAAAAAAAAACAAGTAAAATCCGCCGCTTTGCGATTTCCTTTGTCGACATCCGCGTTCCGCACATGGCAACTTTTGAAAGGCGCGGGTAAGCATGCCTTGCGGTCATGTCGTCTGTGACGTCACAGACTAGCAGCCATCTTGTTTTACGTGCCAGAAGATAATGTGTCGAGAGGAAAAGTGATAAAAAGATGGTATTTCCCTCGAAATATCTCGCATTTGTCAAGCACAAATTCATCTAAGAAAATGAAAATTCTTTCTAGGCGAAGTATTGCTTGATATACGCTTCTGGAGTCAAAAGGGAAGTGTTTGTCTCGACCATCCATTTGTGTTGGGCTGCAGTTGTGTGTGTCAAACAGCAAAATTCTTCACGTTTGGGATGAATTCGACAAGGTACTGACCAGTGCTACAATTTCTTGGAGGGAAGGTTAATTGATAATCAAAAGTGGTACGTTTTTCTCGGGGTTACGGGAAAGAAAACTTAACAAAGGAAGTCAGAAGCCGAGGTTTGTCGACGGTGTAATTATGAACATGATGGCTTCTAGGACACAGAATCCACATGGATTACGTCAAATTAACTTGGACGAAATCTGGGATGATCTTAAAGAAGGAATACAACACGTTTATAAGCAACAGAGTATGTCAAAGCCACGCTATATGGAGCTCTATACGTATCCTTTTTATGAGAAATTTTACTGTACTAAGATTATGAAGTTGGCTTCCTTTGAGAAGTTAAAGCCAGCTTAAATGTATTGATAAACGGATTCAAGATGGTAATAATCCGGTTGTTAGTATTCAAACAGTTCAACAGTCTAATCACCTCATTTTTATAGAGTTCATGAAATTCGGTTTGTTTAATGTTATGTTTTAGTTTGCACTTTCTCTTTGTTCCTGTTGAATCTTTATTGAATTGATATGAAGTTGACACCTGAGTCTTATCAAATGCTGGTCCCAGGACCCCAGTTTCAACGCATGTGGGAATTAAGCTAACAGCTCATGTTCAATATATTAAAATTCTGACATGACTCTAAGGCTGTAGGGTCAAAATTGCAAATTTTTTACGACTCCATTGTCTCACAATTCTCAGGAGAGATTTAAGCACAAAGAACACCAAACCAAATATAGAAAAATGACCAGAAAGGCACGAAGTCATGTTAGAATTTTAATATATCGAACGTGGGCCATTAGAAATAATCTATCTTTTTCAATGTCATCATCTATTTTTCTACAATAATTTGGCTAGAGCACACTGCAAAGCAGCCTATCCGTGTGAAATGAAAGAAGCCAAGTTGTGCTTCTTCAATCACACTAACTTACAGAGGTAACGTCAAAAGGGAAGGGAAGGGGATGAGGGGTCTCTGATGGGCTTTTTTTTTATCAAGGATGTGAATTCTTCAGGTTAGCATTTGCATTATCAGAGAAAAAAGGAGTTTTCTAAGCAGATTCAAGAAGAATATAGTAACTGTTGTTTTTAACAGGACAGGTGATTTTGGGTGATTTTCGATTTTTCAGATTCAGGAAAATAATCTTGTGTAATAGAATTTTCTTCCACCAGAGCTGTGAATTGCAGTTACTTTTGACCCACTTGGTGTGACAGGGCTCAAAGTTTAAATTTCAGTTTGGGAGCACTTGTGCTACTAGATGTAAATTTTTAGGCGCACAGCTGAAAATTTTAGGAGCACAGCTTACAATGTTACGAGCATCTATTTCAAAAGAAAAAGTAACAAACTTAACAGTGCCACGTTTATATGTCATCTTCTCTCTGTTACATCTATTTCAAGCTTGTGATTGATAAAAGACAGCTAATTTGCTATGCAGTAATACTGTTGTGATTTTTAATACTAATTTCCCTTTTTGATCGACAGTTGTGACTAAAGAAAACTTACACTTGAAAAAATTCACAACAACAATGAGTATGTAGAATGAGAATGAAAATTAATCTTTGATGAATTATTTCGTTAAATGCGCAATGACTTACATATTACTGGATTGTGACTCAAAAACTGGAAGAAAAAAAGTTGCTCTTAATCCACACTGTTTTTGTTTTGATATGCTTGACACTCTTGACCTAAGAACGATCATTTCCCAAGAAGCATATGTTAGTCTGTAGCATACATGTATTTGCATGTGTCACCGGCGTTTATTACAAACCAGAAGAGTCTGGGATGGAGTAAAACATCAAATTGGAGCTTGTGGAATCCGTTGGGAGAAAGAATGAATTAAACATACACAGATGAAATGAAAACAATGTAACTTTATTATTTAGAGTTGTGGTATTTCTACATCACTTTTACTTTCATTGCGTGAAGTTACTGTTTAATTACATTTGTAACATCTTACTAGTTCGAGTACGTTAGTATGTTCAGGCGAGGAAGCAGGGAAGCAAGTCAGTCGCACTGTGCTTTGGATTTTGTGGTGCACAGGTGCAATAAATATTTATTGCACATGATTTTTGAGGCCAAAAATCCAGTTGCATATGTGACCAGTTAGTTGTTGACTTTGAGCCCTGTGTGACCATACCACTTTTCCTATCTGGCTTTTTTGCACTAGGCCCTTAAGGACCAAACAATGAGGATTTTTTAAGACTTTTTTAATTATATAAAAATGACATTTATTTGATTACAACAGGATTTTTTAAGATTTATCCTTGGGGTCCAAATGAGGGAATATTTTGGTTGAAACAATGGCATTGAAGAACTGTATTAGAGAATGGTATTTTACCAAGGTGTGCAAAATCATCTAAATGCAAGATCCCTGACAACTTTACAAAGTCAGATGTGTTTTGCCGGATTTTTTCTTTTATTGCTAAAGGGCGAGCAGTGTTGTTTTATGTTATGTATAATTATTTTTGGAAGATTTGGCCATTTTGGGGGGTATCAGTAGTCTTTTGCTTTTCACAGAGAAAGTCTTGAATCCTTTTTTTGGTCTTTTTGTCTTTTTTGGCTTCCATTTTCACTTTTTTTTGCATTGGCTTTTCAGTTTTGACCAACATGAAAGAAGTTTCAGATTTTGCTTTCGTATATATCCAGTTTTCAGTTTAAAGCAAAAAAGAATGTTACTAAAAAGAGAAAGTACAAGCTTAAACTGACGCAGCTGTGATTTTTTAAGACTACATTGTTAGAAAATTTAAAGCCAATTTCTTCATTTTAGATTAACTTAAAACTAGCTTACAGCTCTAATGTTTTATTTGTTTTTGGCACTTTAAGCAAATAATCCACACTTGTGTTTATTCATGTAAATGACATATCTGTTGTCATGAAACCAGGCAGAGAAAAGAAAAAGAGGCTGGCTTTGCTATAAAATTTTGCAGGAACACAATAATGCGAGTCACCCGTTCTTTTTAACATGGTTTGACTTTCTTAGAATTCAACAATTTACAGGGTCAGAAATCACAACCAGCTGGTTGAAATACACCTAGAAATTGAGAGCTGATGACCAGAATTTTAATTTCCTTCCATTAGGTAACAAAGAAGCTGCTAAAGAGGTTCTTTCAAGGGCTAGGCAAAGCATGGGTTTCAGAGATAAAAGAATTTGATATTGCTAGGTTGAGAAACAACAAATCACGGAAACAACACGGCAGCTTGCATCTTGACCGCCTTGTGGTAAAAAAACTGCAGTCAAAATTCCCCTCTTTGCACTTTTGAACCTATATTTTAAGGGCTTTGTGATTTTTTTTAGTCTCCTATACATATGTCCCTCCATTGGCTAGGTTATATTGTCTTTATGTTCCTTGACGGTTTCTAGACATGTATATAATTACTGCACTAGTGTTCATCAGCAGTCTCAGTCAAGAGTTCCTAAACAGAAGAAAGCACCTAACCAGGGAGGTGAGTATTGTCAATGTAATTGCGCAAAATTTTCCGAAGTAATTTGTTGTGTTAAGGTTACCGCTATATACCTTCCAGGGCCCAGTTGTTTGAAGGCCGATTAGTGCTTAACCCTCTTGTGTTCAAAAGCATTTTCTCGGATAATTTTCTCTGTTATTTTTAGAGCTTCCAATCATCAACTTGTAGACAAAAAGAATTAAAACTGAAATGCCTTTTAAGCTTTCATATATGAATTCAAATCTCACACTAACCCTAGGTTCTCAACCCAGCTTTGAACAACTTAGCCCAGGGTGTCTCACCGCGACACATTTTTTTAGCTCTTTGACTTCCAAAAGACTAGAATAATCAGATAAGTGAAAAACAAAAATCACTTTGAGTTTTAGCTTTCAAAAGCTGTTTCAGACTCTTACATTAAAAAATCATAAACAAATTGACAGCAGCTCAATAAACTTTAATTTGGTATCTCTAACCTTAAGATCAAGTTGCAGTGTCAGCGGTTTTACCACAAGCTGCTTGTACAGTGTTCTTGTTTAAACATGTTGCCTTCAGTGATTGTCAAGGTTGGTCATGAGCAGTTTAGGTTTATTCTGAAACAAGGAAATTGAGAGTTATTCCAGGTTAAAAACCTATAATCTGAATTTGGTTTTGACCTTAGGTGTATAACATTTATATTTAGGCTATCCACAGCAAAAAGTTTTCTCTTGCTTTTATAGAACAACCTAAGTCCTCTAAAAGTAGTTTAACTAATGTTGAGTTTGGAATGGCATTACAGCTTAATAATAAAGGCTTGTTGGGTAGAAATATACTCGCATTTTATTCCCAAGATGGGAACACATCTTCTCCAAACACTCTCATTTCAAAGCTATAATGCCACATCAAATTTGAATGTGTGATCTGTGATTCTGCAAAACTGGTTTCCTTTTTTTAGACTGCTTGCAGTCCGTCTTTTCTCTTAAAATCTGTCTAGTTCTTTTCTCATCCAGCGCGATTGCAAACCACGACATTATTATTACAATTGAGACGAGGGAAAAAAGACGGACTGCTGACTCTTTTGTAGTAAACAAACCCTCCGTCAGCCCAGAAACGGAGTAACCGATTGGTCAATTGCACAGCTGTTGACAGAGCATTAACTGGTCTGTGGTGAGATTGCAAGCAGTAAATATAGTCACGCGTCACAACCAACTGCAAACAATAGCGAACCAAACATTAATCTCAGTACTAAAACTTTTAAGGATATCTTCCAGAAGGAAACTGCTGTAAATTTCCTCAAGAGAAATGAATTGGATTTAAAGAAAGTGTAATTTTTTCAGTTGTTTATGTTCTATTTATAAATTGTTTCAAGTTACTCGGGTTTAACTGATTAATTAAATTACCTTGACAGCTTCGTTGTCCCCAGACAGAACAAAAGAGTCAGCAGTCTCTTATTTTTTCTTCTCAGGCTTATGCCCTTGTTTCTTGCAGTTTGCGGCTTCGCTGCTCGCATGCTTAGGTTTGGCATGCAGTAACTTTGCAAAGAAAAATAAGAGACTGCTCACAGTCTACCTTTTTTTCAAACACGTTATCATACATTACCATACCCCTTAAAACGAAGGAATATAAAATTGATTTTAAACCAAAGATAGAACTACACCACCACATTATTATCGATTCTATAATGTAGCTCCCATCTTTAACTGCCTCCTTAGAGTTGTTATTACATTTACTGTGAGGGACAGTCTAACCTCTCCTTACAGACACCTCTATAATACGGACACCTCTCTTTTGCGGACAGTTCCTTTGGTCCCAGAAAAGCCAAAAATCATACATTTCCTATCTCTATAATACGGACACCTCTGTAAAGCGGACACTTGGTTCTGTCCCTTTGGTGTCCGTATCAAAGAGGGTTGACTGTAGTCCAAAGTTTAAGCTAACTATTGACTCAGTCACTTTACCTCACTTTACAGGGGCTCAATTTGTTGGTCATGAATTGTACAAAAGACTAAAGGAATTTCTCAAGGCTTACCTCACAGGCATGCAAAAGGTAAGTAAACTCAGTTGTGGTATGCCTGGCCAGGCTTTAAATAATTACTCATGTACATTACACACATAAGTTGTGTTTAAACTACTTGTTGTTAAGACCCCTAATTTTATGTATAAACAGAGTGTGTCAGTTTATAAGGACTTAGTTCAGCCATATTTTAAGTATTGTTCTCCTTTGTGGGACACCTACGGCAGATTATTGAAAGATAAGTTGTAAAGATTCCAGTCACGTACTGCTGGAGTTCTCACAGGTGCCAGTTATGATATTCGCTCTGCAGTCTTAATTGACTCTCTTTCTTGGCAAACACTTAACGATAGATGGCGCTGTGCAAAGTCAATGTTGTGTAAAATCAATATTAAATGACCACACTGCCCCCAGCCTAAGGAACTCTTTGGTTAGGGGGAATGTCAATCAAAAACATTTTTTCTTTCAATAATTTGGCACTTTCCATGGTCATATTAGTGCAAATATATTAACAAATAAAGAGACAAAATTAAAGTCAAATTCCCTTCAGAACATCAGTGGCTTGAATTGGGAAAATAAAACGTACAAGCTAAAAAGGTCTAAAAAATAAAATTGAAAAATTTTATCGTTCTTACATTTAATTTTCATTTTAGGATGGTTCAGACCTTATGGATGAATCAGTGCTAAAGTTCTATACCCAGCGCTGGGAGGATTACAGGTTTTCAAGCAAGGTTTTGAATGGGGTTTGTGCATATCTAAATCGACACTGGGTGCGACGAGAGTGTGATGAAGGAAGGAAGGGCATATATGAAATTTATTCTGTGAGTTGGTGCTTCCTGTTGTTATTGATGTAATTGAATGTATTGGATTGGATAAAACCATTATGAGAAGAACGTTTTGCTGAAGGAAATTAAAGTGTGGAATTGTGTGATCAATCTTTAAACATGTGGCATAGCCGTGGGTTTTAGACTTACCAAAACACTAAATGTTAATGTTTTGCCTCGACTAGTTTTTTAACTATTTGTGGGTAGAATTTGCACTATTTAGATTGTAACTATCTGTTTCTTAAAAGAGTAGTTTGTTGTAGTGTACCAAATGGCTTAAAAACCTTGTCAGTGAAACGGGGGCAAAGTCCAGTTAATTTTTTGTTGTTGAGTTTCATCCCTGTTCATGCTCCGACTTAACTCATCATGGAGCTGTGGTGTGACAGTCTAAGGAAAACCTTCTTAGCAGTATTATCTCATGGTTCATTTTTTTCCTTTGTTTGTGTCTGGGGGGGGATCTACTGTAGCAATGTTGACATAAATGTTGTTGTTTTTGCAGCTTGCTTTAGTGACCTGGAGGGAGAATTTGTTTAGACCTCTTAATAGACAGGTACTATAATTATTGTTCTAAAAGAGCTACTGTCTTGATTAAATTTTTTAGCTCATCAGTACAGTGCATGCATGTATTTCAGGGCCGTGGTGTTTTTGTAGGAGTGACACTTTTATCAAGCTATTCATCTGCAAATAACACAGGGCTACAATTATGTACTCTTTCTATACTGTTGTTTTGTTTCACAAGAATGACATAAAAACATGACAAGAGTCAGCTTCAGAGGTCTTTGTTACCTTCCATTCAGTCCTTTGTATTATTAGCAATAGCAATGATAAAAGAAAAAACAACAAAGAAAATCTATTTATAAGCGCTATTCCAGGTAAACTTTCTATAATGCATATTGTATTAAATACAGTGCATGGACTATTTATATTCATGAATTATCTTTTAATCGGGAAACAGAGATTATTACTTTTTCTGATTGTATACCTAATCAGAAGCAGAGGTAAATAAATTATACATGTAAAGTCCTTTGACTAGATACTTGCCTGTAAATGTGGTTATCCTGTTGTTTTTTCCAATTTCGTTTATTTATTTTTTTTTTTGCAGGTGACAAATGCTGTGTTGCGGTTAATTGAAAGAGAAAGAAATGGTGAAACAATCAACACCAGACTCGTCAGTGGAGTAATACAGTGTTATGGTATGTGATTGAAATACAGTGGAACCTCGATAAACCTCATTATAGCAAACAAATTTTGACAGTCCCTTGGGCCTTTGTTATATGAAGTTCCACTGTACTATGGAATTGCAAAAGTCACGTCCTATCATATATGTTTGCAGGGATGTCGCTAATAGCCAGCTGCCAGCTACATGTAATTTCACTGGCTGAATAGAGCTTATCACCGCCTCAAATTGCTCTAGGAAACCCAACACATGGGCGATTTTGAGAGTGAAGTTGGAGAAAAAGCCAGCTTGACATATAAAAAAGCCTGCTTAGCTTTTCCTTAGCTACATCCCTGTGTTTAAACTTAGGTGTTGAACTGTAAGACGGCTGTGACTACAAGCTGCTGAAATTAATGTTAAAAATGCATGCAAAATCTCTTACTGAGCAAGGAAAGTATTGCGCATACATGTACAGTCTAACGGTTAACCTGTGTACAGCGGTCACCCTTGGGAAATGGCAAGGTAACCGTTATATACAGGGTGACTGCTATATACATGGCCGTTATATACAAGTTTCACTGTAATATCATACACGTGTGTTTGCTCTGTGGGTTGTACTAAAGCAAAATAATTATCAATAAAAAAAACAATTAGACATCCTTAGAATATCATGCACTATGCAACCACAATTAACTGTTCATGCAAGTATTTAAAGAGGTTCTTGGAAAAATGAAGGCTCCAAGTGACCTGATAAACTGCCACATTTCCCTTCCAAATTATGTTGTATTTTGCTCATAAAACAGTCAGAGAATTGGACAATAAAATTGATTACAGTCACTTAGGGTCATTTTTTATGCACCATTGGATTGTGGTTGCATGATCTCCAGTTTCTTCTGTATTTCCTTTTAACAGTATAATTTGATGAGTAGTACAAGTACAAACTTTTTGTCTGTTTGTTTTTATTTTCACAGTTGAACTTGGCCTTAATGAGGATGATCCCTCTGCCAAAGGGCCCACCTTAAATGTTTACAAATCATCTTTTGAGTCAGTATTTTTAGATGATACAGAAAGATTTTACACTACGGAGAGTACAGAATTTCTAAGAGAAAACCCTGTTACAGAGTATATGAAAAAGGTATGATAATGTTTTCCTTTTTCTCATGATTATAATAATAGAATAAAAAGTCCCTAAAATTTAGGAGGAGTCTTGGAAATGTCCTGGAATGAAACAAAACTTTGAAAGTCCTTGAATTTCTCCACGAGTCCTTGATTCATCCATGACTTTCTCCCAGGCTTGGATATAGCAAAATAAAGCTGAGGTCCTAAGCCCAAATTTGAGTATTCCTGTTTCTCTAAATTATACCAATGACCCTTCCTTACACTTGCATACCATCCTGCTAAATGTCACTAATTTTATATGAATATCATCAAAAGCACATAACAATAATATAGTTATAACCCAATTTAAAGGAAAGATTAAAAACTAAACGCTACTGTAGTACGTTATTAAACTTTTGGAGCCAGACAACCAAGTTGGCTACATAATCATCTCATATCCAAGAAGTGTGAGTAGAATAACAATTGTTGTATTAAAAACTCCCGCAAAGTATTGAGAATTCTTCCTGACTTTATTTGTAAAAACAGCCGATTTTCAGCCTGTTTTGAGCAGACTCATACAGTTACCGTAATTATTTGGAGAGCATGGTAAAATGGCTCATATACCATGATGGCTAAGCCAATCAGAGCTCTAGAATTGCATTATCCAAAGATTCAGTTTTTAATAAAGTGCATTATAGGTGGTCAGATATTAATTATAGTTCATGTCATTGATGTAAACCTGATTGATTTTGTTGATGACTCTGTATTTCAGAAAATTAAAGTATCTAACGATTTTTTGTTAGGCTGAAGCTCGTTTGTTAGAAGAGCAAAGAAGAGTTCAAGTCTATTTACATGAAAGTACACAAGATGAGGTATGTTATCCATTTGGATACGCAGGTCACCAGAAGGTTACTCAGAAAACTACATTAACCACTGTTATGAATTTGTGCATGTATTGTTTTTTTGATCATGTAATGTCAAAGTCAATCTGGTTGATCTTAATTCCTCTTTTTAGCTTGCCAGAAAATGTGAGCAAGTTCTGATTGAGAAACATTTAGACATCTTCTATGCTGAATTCCAAAACCTTTTAGATGATGACAAAAATGAAGGTTTGTGGAAACAAACTCTAAATACTATGTATTTTAATCTGTTGTATTAATCTGGGTTTCTCAAAAGAGTTGTAACACCTTCCAAGAGATAGCATAGCATTTCTGGTTTTATTTGTGTTACTCATGCTGGTCTCCCATAAGAGGTAGGACTTAGCTGCCCATTTTTACAACAAGGGATTGGTTTAAACACTGTGGTTAATTTTTCAATGCTATCTGTGGGTTGGGTCCAGTAATGACACCTTTTCAGGCTAATTTCTTACAGAAGGATAAGGGAATGCAAAGGTTTGATTTCAAATTGCTAGTACACTGTAAAATTTTGTTTTGAAAGCTTTTGGTAGCCATTAGCAACAAAGGAAAAAGGAGACAACTGCACACAGGCTATTGTCTTTGGAAAAGTGTTGCTTATACATTTATGCCTAAAATATATCTCTGTTGTCTCTGATTGGTCTGTTTTATTGTTATTTTTAGATCTTGGACGCATGTACAACTTAGTTGCCAGGATACCTGATGGATTAGGGCAGCTTCGAACACTATTAGAAAACCACATCACAAGTCAGGGACTTAATGCATTAGAAAAATGTGGAGATCAAGCTTTCAATGTTAGTGTATATTCAATATTTTTTTTACTGTATTTTTGTAATTACCATTTACAGTTACACGATTTTGTATATTAACTTTAGAGAATTACCATCAAGTCTCCACAGACGTTAATTTTCAGGTGAAAAAAGGATGGATCAAAATGTACCAATTATTTCATTTCGACTCTTCATGGCCAGTAATATCACAGCTTAACTTACAGACAACCAATAAAATTGCGACTTCATTGACCAAATCGAGTCAATAACCAGAGTATAATACCATCAACTGACATGATACAACTCACCTAGACTGTCTGTCACTGTCAACAACAACAGTCCTATTCAGGACTACGTTCACTCTGACGATCAAACTCAACCTACTTGTGAAATGACTCATGGATTGAAGTATTTCACAATAATAAATAATAATAAGAATAATAATAATAATAATTATTATTATTATTATTATTATTATTATTATTATTATTATTATTATTATTATTGTAGTATTAATGATGGTGATGATGATGATTAATGAGGTGAATACTCTGCTATTCAACATTCCAATACAAACATCACAGCTGGTAAATGCCATGTTTATGTAATCCCGTAGGACCCTAAGGTGTATGTGGAAACAATACTAGAAGTTCATCACAAGTACAATGCTTTGGTTCTGACGGCTTTCAACAATGATGCAGGATTTGTGGCTGCTTTAGACAAGGTCAGTGTTTCCTGTGTCAGATGTCATAATCGTCTTTATGCGTTAAGCAGCTTCTGTGAATTCACTCTAATTCAGAGCAGCAAATAAAAGTGGGGTAATTTAATATCCCGTCTACTACTGCAAAACATTTTGACTTGACTGCAATATCCCCCAAATGGCCAGTTTGCTTTTTGGCTACAAAACAACCAGTGCAATATTGTTCACATGTCCATCCCAGATAATTCCCATTTGAAACGGATGGTTTAAACTTGCTGAATCTGTTGTTTTTTATTAAAATAATGATGTTTGTTTTGTATTTTTACAGGCTTGTGGCAAGTTCATAAATAATAACTTTGTCACTAAACAAGCACAAAGTTCTTCAAAGTCTCCAGAATTACTAGCAAGATACTGTGATTCCTTGCTGAAGAAAAGGTGTGCATGAATTTTCAATATAGAAATTTCATCTTCATATCCTATGTACTGTAAGGCTCGGCCATTTCAATCCATCCATCCATCAATCAGTTAATAGAGAAATTAAGCTTCACGTATACGGCAAACGCAAACGTCAGATTTAAGTTGAGAATTTCTCAAAATAGAAAATGAGCAGATAAAAACAGCTCAAAACAATTATCGCGGGTAAAAAATTGCGTGAAACTACTAGTTTAGGTGTAGAAGTAATGAACAGAAACGACAAGCAAAGAGTTAAGAAGAAACTTGGTCCCCTGATACAAATTCGCGTTTTCCGTCTGACGTAAACATGATGCTTAACCTCTCTAATATCTTTATTAACGTGTCGGAAACCTTCTTGCACACCACTAGTGGTGCACCAACTATAACACGCAGATAGTGACCAGGGTAAAAAATATATAGTTGAAGTCAAAGATGGTGAAAGGAAGAGACTCCGACTGTTTTCAACTTGCACACTTGCAAAGTAGTGTTTCAATTTTTATTTGCGTCCTTTTCCATTTAAGAATTATCTTAATAGTGATTCAATATACGAATAATTTTTTTGATCTTTGTGGCAGCTAAATGTTTGGTGTTCTTGGTCTTGAGATAATTTTTCACATTCTGCTAGGGTACATTATTGTACCCTGTCTCAAAGTCTAGGGGCAGTTCAAATTTTTGTCTGCCCCCGTGCGTGTGCAATGGTAGCGGGTAAAATGTGTTTATTGTTACTTTTGTATGTTGTTTAAGCTCAAAGAATCCAGAGGAAGCTGAACTAGAAGACATTCTTAATTCAGTGGTAAGTACTTGATGAAGATCACCACCTAAAAGAAAGTATTGCAACAAATCCTGCCGGTAATTACTATCACCTCGTCTTTACATTTACGATGTAAAGAGATGCAGCTGTTTGTTTGTGGCATTTTCAGGCCCTAACTTTGTTGCATTGAGCAAAGGAAACTAAAAGACCTCTACAAAGCAGCTTATTGTTTACATTGATTTCTTTTTTTCCCTTGTTCAACTTGGGGTATATTTTTGACACGGACGTATACAAAACATGGACCCCGGTCCATGGACCACCTCTGTGGACCTAGTCCATGAACCTCTTTGTGGACCCGGTCCATGGACTCCCTCCGTGGACCACCCCTAATTGTTGAAGATGAATTTTTACCAGAGGTCCAAACGAATGGACGAAACTTTGTCAATTTATATTATCAGGATTGAAGGCTCCATGTGCTCAATTTTTTCTGAATTCCATACATGGGTTCGGTTTAGTCTGGAAGGAGAAACTATTTGAAGGGAACATGAGGAGAAGGAGGGAGGAAGTATTCACTTATGCAGCTTTTTTTGTGTCGTCGAGTTGCGTGAAGATCGACTTGTATACGTCCTTTTGACACTGTCGCCGGAAGGACGAAACTTGAAGTCATCTTCACTTCATCTGTCAGTTTTATCCTCCACCAGTAGGCAGGCTTCCGTTCAATGCTTTGGTGCATAATGGGCTTCCGAAACGTAAGATAAGGGAAAACAAACAACCTAGTGTTGTTGTTTGGCTCTCAGACTGAACATTGTTCGACAAGCTGAGCCAATCAGGCTCTCGTTTCATTTCTCGCGCGGCCAAAACCGAAAATCCCGTTCCTCTGTCTTTCTTTGCTCTGAAACCAAACGGAAACGCTTGCTGCGCAGACTATATTTGAGTCATTTGTAATCTGTAGACTCTTTATGAGTTGATTCTTTATCACCTCTAATTGTTGTTTTATCTGTTTGTTTGAGCAGATGGTTGTGTTCAAGTACATTGAAGACAAAGATGTCTTCCAGAAGTTTTATTCCAAAATGTTGGCAAAGAGACTGGTACAACACAACTCTGCATCAGATGATGCAGAAGCTAGCATGATATCTAAACTCAAGGTAAAATGAAAGAATATTAGATGCAACATTTTCAAGTACGCAAAACCTATATTCATGCCATTCGCCCATGCAAAGTATTCCGAATTCTGGTATCCGAGAACTCTTTACTTTCGGAACCCAGAATCCGGGAACGTTTTGCTTCTGGAATCGGGAATCCCGGGCTTTGGAATCCGTAATCCAGCTCAAGGACTCCTGAATCCCACCAACGATTGGAATCCACGATTTAAGTTCCACTGATAAGAAATCCGGATACCAGTATCTGCAATCCGAATCCAAGACTGTCATGGATTAACGTCAATATGGTGATGCCATGTTTCTACAATTCCTTGTCATCTTTAGTTATAGACGGTTGTGGCGTTTTAAAAATAAGTTTCTTGTTTTGATTTTTACTTGTTTTCTTGTCTTTGTTGTTGAATGATGACCCTGCTGAAGGTTGCAGTATTATTTTTCCCTTCATTTACAGCAAGCGTGTGGTTTTGAGTATACATCCAAACTTCAAAGAATGTTCCAAGACATAGGTGTTAGTAAAGATCTCAACGACAAATTCAAGAGTCATCTAACTAATACGGGAGCCTTAGATTGTGAGTTGTCTCGTTTTTCTCAGCTTGTGCCCGTTATTATTTTCCCTATTATCTTTTGTTGTTGCTGCTACTGCTGCTGCTCTTTAATGTTTTGCTTTTGTTTTTCCTCTTAGTGGACTTTTCAATCCAGGTTCTAAGTTCAGGATCCTGGCCTTTTCAGCAATCAGCACCGTTCTCGTTACCAGCCGAGGTACAGATATTTTTACTGTTTCAAACTTTCACCCTTAAAAAGAAAAAATTCACTAAGGAAATAATTGAGAGGTTTCATTTGAATGGTAACAACTCAGGATTTCGGCCACAGATTTCAAAGTTAGATGGAATTAAGGTGATAGTTCTTTGTATCAAAACTTACATATGGCCATTGCCAAACGAGTAAATTAAAGTGTTTTTTTTTCGCGGTTGAGGTTTTCGGCCTCCCTGTATTGAAATGGAATCTAATTTGATGTCAGTTTGTATGAAAATGGGTTTTAACGTGTCCTAAACGCTCAATTTTTGTCGCTAAAATTTGGATATAAAGGGGTATTTTATATTGTGATCGGAGGTGTTAGCACAAAGTCTCATCAAATTTCTTGCTAATGGGCCTTTTGGTTTTTGTTTTAGATGGAAAGAAGCCATCAGCGTTTCACGACGTTTTACAGCAGTCAACACAGTGGTCGCAAACTTCATTGGCTTTACCACATGTCCAAGGTAAACAATACACTTCCTCTAGAAGTATGTAAAATACTGGAAAGTAAATTCCCCACTCGTTTAAAGCCGAGTCGACTCAATGTGTACGTGCTGAATCGTCGCTGCCGCAGGTGGAGAAGTAACTTGTACCTTTCAGCTGTGACCCCCTAAGCCCAGCGTGTAGACACTCCACCAAACTGTTGTGAAAAGAATCAACAAGCTCTGTTTATTAAAATGAGGCTTCCTTTTTATCTCCAGGGTGAGTTAGTGACCAACTGCTTCAAGAATCGCTACACTCTCCAGGTGAGTAATGATACCGTGGCTTTTTGCCTTAATGCTGTTGTGTCCTCATTTAACGTGGTGTTATGTTTGCTTAATGTTTTTGGTTGTTTCGAGTTCTTAAAGAGGCTTTGTCATGAGAATATTGCTGTTTTAGGTCAATTCTGTGCTGACGTCATTACTTGGTGCCTTTATCAGTATACAAAATGCTCCTGTAAAGTTATGAAGAACATATCAAACAAACTTTATCAGGGAGCACTAACCATTATAATTTTTTGGTGATTTTTGGAGATATAGCGTTAAAACTTTTTCAATTCATGTCCATCCTTTTCATCTGTTGCAACAGACAACAGGAAACAGCGTCATTGCCCAAATAAAGTCTGAAATAACAAAACTGGTCTATTACCTTAGGAATTCAAAGAAAAGAAAGCAAACGGTTTGCGTCAATGTTTGTTTCGTTCTAGGCATCCACCTACCAAATGGGCGTTCTTCTGATGTTCAATAATTCTGACAGTCTCACCCTGGAGCAGATTCAGGAGCAGACACAGCTTAAAACGGTGGGCGTCCTGTGTTGGTTGTTACTTGCTTGTATTTGCATTTCATAACAGGCTCCTCTATGAGACAGACACTTCCCTAAGATAGGGTGGGGCAGGGGAGTCCAAACCTCCCATCTCCCGTGGCTTGCATTCCCGGTTACCGCCCCTTTTTACTTGGATTCTTCCCCTTATCTCTTTGGCATTGTTGCTTATTTCTCCCACTTCCCACCTCTTTAGTATTCCCACCTCACCCCCTTTTCCCCTCATGCCTCGTTTTGGTAATGGGTTCATGATAACCGTCACGTATCACCGTTTCATTTCTAGTGTAGTTCTTTGTCCTAATATTGCGATACTCCTGAGCTTTAATCACCTACTATATTCTTGCAACTTGTTCGCAGGATATTCTTTCGCAAGTTCTTGGAATCCTGTTGAAGTCGAAACTTCTTGTGAGTAATTGCGTTTTTAACAGTTTTATCATACCAACTTTAATTGGGCCGTTGGGGAGAGATTCTAGCTTGTTTCCCTGTCATTGTTCTGTAAGATGAACCCCCCCCCCTCCCGCCCCCCTTCACTTAAGAGTGGGGAAAATTTGGATTCCGAATCAAGCAGCACATAAATAATTTTGTGATGTAATATTCTCCTAAAGAGCGTTTTCATAAGACGTCACGTCCGCCATGTTGGTGTACAAAAAGAATTCTTGTGGGGATTGAACTCTTTTCTCATGTAAAAACTTTCCGTTGTTCCGAGAAATTTGCCAAGCTGCTGACCACGTGAGTGAAAACGCTCTATTCAGTGGGGAAAAGCTGTGAGAAAAAGCGAGAAATTACGACTGCTACTTGCAGATTGCATATATTACCTCTATTTAGAGGTTAGAGAGTGACTTAAACCTTGCAACCAGCGGGTTTACGTGTAACACGCTATCCACTCAAGAACAAATTAGGTATAGCGAGGATTTATTGGAGGAAAAGACTGAAAAGTAATATTGACAGCCCAAAAACTGTCCCTAACAACTGTGACTATTGTATTTCTATTAGGTCTGCGATACATCAGAAGACGGCTCCAACCTAGATCAACAATCTTCAGTTAGTCTTTATCTTGGATACAAAAAGTGAGTGGACACAAATCTTCTTCGCCTGTTTACAAATATAATCAAATAATGGCAGTTGAAACACAGTTAAGTAGAAACTAGTAGTAGTCACTTCCAGATAGTATGACGTCACACAAGAGCCAGAACAGTGAAAGTGATTTGAGACCGGATCGCGAGAGGCCATGCGTGAGCAGAACGCGCAAGGGGACGTTCGCGCGTTTTCCCGCTGCTCGCATTGCTCGCCACCCGAAGTGAAAAGCTTTTTCGCGCGCTATAGACCGGGCCTACGGTCATTCGTTGCTATCCCTAAAGGCTAGAAAAACTAACTATTTGCAGATACCAGTAAAGGAAGGGCTTTGTCTTCAGTTATTTAAGACCCTGAGTGTTGGTTCGGCTGGGAAGCGAACCAGGGGCAACAGCTCTTAAGTTAAGTATCCGACCAAAACTTGGGTTTACCAGTCAGTGGTGGTCCCAGCAACCTTGACGTCGGCTTCATCTGAAGACTTTCAAATAACCGTGCTTCAAAAATAGTCAAAACACTTTATTTTTGTTGTAAATCATGTTCTTATTCTCCGTAATAAATGTCTGGCTGTCTAACCCGGCGGATATGATATATCCTGATCTTGTGGCTTGTTTATTTACTGTGCAGTAAGAAACTGAGAGTAAATATCAACGTGCCAATGAAAACGGAGCAGAAACAAGAGCAAGAACAAACGCATAAATACATTGAAGAGGACAGAAAACTTCTTATACAGGTGAGATGCCTAAATATGCCTGAAAGAGTTTTTCGTTGTTGTTGTTGTTGTTGTTGTTGTTGTTGACAGCAGAGAGCTTTAGATTCTAAGACGAGAACGACTACAAGTACGAGATTTTCTCTATACGGAGTATTGCGCACGCGTGAACCAGCGTCATTTTGGCGGGAAAACATGATAGCCGTCGTCATTCTACTACAAGTTTTAACCACAATGTCGTAGTGGCGGAGACACGTTTTGTCAGTTATCAAATGTTAGGAGATTTCATCAGTTTGCGTTCGGGAGAGGGCTTAACCTCCTTCAATAAAAAGAACCGTGCTTACTTTCCTGGTGAAAAAAAAGTACAATGAAGCTTTCCGGGGTGTTGACTTTTTGAGAATACGCAAAAAAGTTTTCAGTTAAATCTCGTCCTCGAATCTAAAGGTCTTCAGTTAGAGTAAATTCGACAACTATTACCGGGCGTCCTTATCTACTGCACGTCTCGAGTGACAAGTCCGGCTGCAACGAAGGCTAGACAAACAGACTGTGGACTACTGAAAAAAACTACTAAAGGGCTCAGTCCCGGAACGTGCATTTTGCTACAGCGTTAGAACTTAAAGCTGTCAAGAGGAGAACTCAGCGAGGATTTTTGGTGAGGAAGCCTTTTGGAATGGTGTCATTAGTTTGAGCTGTCAGCTTAAAGCTTAGTTTCACTTTGTTGGTTTGCAGGCCGCGATCGTGCGGATCATGAAAATGAGAAAGATGTTAAAACACCAACCTCTGCTGGCGGAGGTTCTATCACAGCTGTCAAGCAGATTCAAACCTAGAGTTCCTGTCATTAAGGTACAGCTTTGTTAACTCATTCATTCGTGTGCGCTTGCGTGCGTGCGTACGTGCGTTTGTTCGTTCGTTCGTTCGTTCGTTCAAAACACGAAAGAACATTTATACAGGAGCATTGCGTGCAATATGTTGCACTCACATTTCGTTCAATATTACGCTCAACATGCTAAGCTGCTTGCAGGCGTATGACGCGCGATATTTCTAACAACGACCTTTTTTTTACAAAAAATACATTGCCTTGATCTCACAAACAGTTATAAACTCAGGGGGACGAGACGAAAGAAGAAATAATAGCACACTGAAACAAATGAGCAGCAGCAGATTGGCTCCTACACTGGCGTTGTTTGTATAGGAGCGTTGCGTAACGATCAATGAACGGCTGTGTAGGACCAGCGGCTTAATTCGAATGAACTGATTTGCTAAAGATTGAAAGTTGAGTCACACCATTACACAAATTGTTATAGATGTCGGACATAAGGTGGAATTTATTTCCTGTAGTTCCTGTAATCTAAAGCAACATAACGCAAAACATTATCAGCGGTGGACACACGATGCAATTTAGTAATTGCGCGCAATATTGCAGCCTCAGGACGTTTAGGCCATGTGCCGTCGAAGTTTGTAAACGTTTACAGGCTTAGGTATTACGGCTGTCCACATTTGAGCGATATTTTTTGCGATTTCATTTAATTATAATCTTATTGTGAAGAACATCGACGAAAATATCCGTTTGTATCGTTCCTTTTTGGACAGAAGCCGTAAATGTGAATAGGGAGCTTTAGCATCGACGACGGCGACGGCGACGGCGACGGCAACAAAAATGTCACAAAATGATTTCGCGTTTTTTCAAACTTTGTTACATTAATTATTCCAATTCGCTGAAAATGACAAATGTAAGCGAATTTTCCTTGAGTTGAATTCTTGGGGACCGCACTCAAGTGTAGAAAGAGAGAGAAGAAATTCGCCGTAATGTGTTTAGGTTCTCCAGAAGACCTCGCATCAGGAAATTTTACGACGTGTTCGTGCATTGACGGCAAATTAATGTACCACAAAGTATGCTGCACGTGCAAAATTTCTGTTTTTTTATGTTTTCGTTGCCGTCGCCGTCCCCGTTGCTTTTGCTACCCTGTATGTGTTCACAAACGTGTATGCGACTCGTGTGCACAATGCCTTTATCTGGTTTTGTGGAGTGCAGTGCAGTACACGAGGTGCGTGATTTCAATGATCCGTTGCGTGAGATACTTAGTGACTCTTCTTTTGTTTGGTTTTTGTTCTTCAGAAATGTATTGATATCTTAATCGAAAAAGAATATCTTGAGCGAGTGGAGGGAGAGAAAGACACTTACGCTTACTTGGCGTGAGAGCTGTCGGCAGCCGCTGAGCAAACTGCTTGCAGGACGGGATGGGATTTGAAATCAGCAGCTGCTTCCAAATTGAACGAACCGCACGAAGATAAAAAAGAATTATATATATATATATAGTATTACTTCCTTTTTTTACTGAGAGCGGCTGATCAGACAAACGGAACGCGATTAAAATGTGCAGTGAAGTTTCAACTTGTCAAAACAAAGGAACTGGTTACTTCTATTGATTTGGTAAACGCCTTTCAGTGGGCGCCAAGCGTGGATTGTCTCATCGCATCGCGGCTTGAGATATGACCTGTTGCTAAGCTACTCCTCTTTGCTCCTTTATTGTGGTATCTTCGTGTAATATTTATGTATTTTTGCTAGTTTTTACACACGGGAAGCATGTTCTCGTGAATTTGTTAATTTCTAGGATTCTTGAACAAGTAAATGTTGCCATTGGTAGTCGTGCGTTGTTTTCTCAGTTGTGGTCATTTTGAACTGGCCCTGTTCAACTCTCGAGTGCTCCAATTTGTATTTTGAAGCATTTTGCTCATATTTTCGTCCAAGATGTTTGTCACACACAACATGGAGTATAGCTGAACGAGCAAACAAAGTGGGACAAAACTTCGAACAAGTTGAGCCCACATGCAGCTTTGTGCATATTACCGCTGAAATTATTCGCCACTTTAATAGCGCGAAGGAAACTAGACCGAGTTAAATTTCGCTAAGGCTTCTGGGACTGTTACTAGAGACGGGGAAGAATGGGCCGAGCGTCCGCAGTGACGATCCCAGAAACAATTGCGGGACGCTTTTCGGCTCCAGTTCCCTAAAGTGGCGAATGGCGAGTAGTCGCTTTATGATTGGTTAATTTTTCCCGCTTGGGCTTGCTTTACTGGCAGAGATGGTTAGGCGGTCAAATATTTGTTTCTAACCCACATTTTTGGGTAAAAATATTTCGTCTAGATTAAACATGGGAAGCTCAGTGTTGGGGGGAAATGTTTGATCGGTTATCTGGGTCTTAAACAAACCCGGTTTTGGAAGCGAAGTCTTGCAGTTTCAAGAAACCTTTCATACGCATCAGTCCGACTTCAAAACGTCTTGGATTTTGATTGTTTCTACAGTATAAAGGACCTATCACAGCTGAAAAAAGTGAACATAACATGCCAAAAGCTTCGTAGAGCTTAAATATGCCACCGTACAGTCACCTTTGATGAGTTCGGCGACAGTTTGCGTTAGGCCTTCACTCCCACCCACCCCTCCCGGTTTTCTTTTGCCTGTTAGTAGTGTCCTAACTTTCATCTCTTCGCGATATTGGACGCTTGGTGTTCATGTGTGTTAGTGATGTGCTTAAAGGGGTTATGACACGCTATCTGCCATCTTTTTAAAAGGCTAAAACGCGTCTTTGCATCAATTCCATTCCAAAAATAATGGTCCAGTTTTGTTATTTAAGGCTAAATTTAGGCACCGAAACTGTTTCCTGTCGTCTGTTGTTACAGATGGCATGGATGGACATGAATTGAAACTTGAACAAGTTAGGCCAATTTTTTTCAAGCTTTGATACTATGCCTCAAAAAATCGCCAAAAAGTTGTTATTGTTAGTGTCCCGCTGATAAAATGTGGTTGTTAACTTCTTCACCACTCTACAGGTATATTTTGTGTATGGGTAGGGGCATTAAGCAATGAATTTAGCGGAGAATTTACGCAGAATAGCAATATCGTCCTGTCATAGCTATAGCCCATTTAAACTGGGCGTAAAGCGCGATAAGCTAAAATTCTAGATTAATTGCTCCATAATGACACTTTCCTGTTAATATGGGCTTCTCTTGAAGTTCCGTGATTAAGGGTTTATGCAGGGTTATTAAAAGCAATCATATGTATTGGTCCTCTGAAGTTCACCGCTTAGTGTGAAATACAGGTGTTTAAATTCAAGTCTCACTTAAATCCTGTCACTACCAGGCAAAAAATTCTAAATGTCATTTTTAAAAACCTGAATAAGAAATAGTACCACGAAAATCTTCATCTGAAAAGGTTTCATTTTAATGGTCACATCCCAAGATTTCATCCAGACTCAAAATTTACAACTACAGACCGTGTACGCTACATTAAATAGAATCGTGTGAAGGTACTTCAGAAGAGGTTTCATCGATTGGTACAGTCACACCACAGCATGATTCAGACGCATCATCATCGCGCGCTTTCATAATTGGCCCTTGCGACGGAAATATTTGCTTTGTTTTGCCTTTTCTTTTCACTTTCGTATCGGAAGCTACTTGAAAACTGAATTGCCAAGTCTTCACTGCCACACTGAACAAAGTCAGCATTTGTTGTGCCTTATTTTCTTGCTTGCCTTTTTCGTATCGTGACGACGAGTTTATTTCTTGAAATGCTTCACTTCTGGTTCAAGAATAAACACTTTTAAGTTCTTACAGTAGCAGGCGGTGATTTCTATCAGCTCTTCCGGTCGCAACATTCAAAACATCGAATATTAAACACTTATTGCGGTTCTCGGGAAACAAAATCAACTACTCGAGATTTGCGCGGTGCAGTCTCTGTAAGATTGCGCCGCGCGGTCGAAAGTGAAATAAAAATAGCAGCACAGCCCGGGCTGCGCAAGCTAATAATAGTTCAGATATTAAATTCTGCGAGCAGAATACTGCAATGCTGATCGTACTACGTGAAAATTAACTCTGCAAGACATCAACGCGACACCGAAAGAACTCAAAACAGAGCGGGATTGTAGCCATAGACAGCTGTTTCGCCCTCTTTGTGGCTCGTCAGTATGGCGTAACAACCAGAGATCAGGCTCTGATGAAAAAATATCCGCGGACTCTGATTTTAGCCCTGAGCCAGAACTCCTAACACCCACAGAATCACGTTCTGCTTACAGAATTTAATATGTCTACGTTATTATTTTTGCTGATCAGGTCTTTATGGATCCTACGTTCTTCGGCATATTCGTTTGCGCTACCTAATAATAGTTCGTCTAAAATAATTACAGTATCATAGGGCATGAGGCGGGGGCGAGGTGGGGGGGGGGAGGGGGGTACTCAAGAAAAGTTTGTACGGGGAGGCTCCACCCCGAGGTTCAACCCCTTACTCTTTTATATACCATGTTAGGCAAAAAAGGTACCTCTTAACCTTTTAATTACAAATGGTACCTCTTTCACATACCAAGTTTAGAACCCTGAATCCCTTTGAAAAGCTGTAAATGTATCGTCATTTGAATACGAATAAATCACTAAACCAGGAAATTCTCCTGTCCTTTTCACAAGTATAAGACTTGTCTGTGAGTCCTTTCGCAGACCGCAGTTGACAGGTGTCCCCATCCTTTCATAGACTCATGAAATCCCCACCCTTTCATATACCTGAAGCCTGAAAAAGGTACCCCTTCCGTGCAGAACCTCCCCGTAAAGGCCATAATGGGAGTAACCCCCGGGGGCATGAAGATACTTGCTTCTTTGAACTGTTATATTCTGTTGACGTCCTGTATATTTTTGCAAAGTGTAACAATAGACCTTGTTCACGGTGCCCCTCATCTTTGCACGCGGTAAAGGTCTGATGGGATAAAAGCGATGTTACGTGGCTTCTCAGGGGGCAAACAAGTGATAAGTTTTTCTAATATAAGAAATCGCGCGCAGTCGAGTTTGTTTATTCTTGACAGCAGAAAATGAACAACTTTTTATATTGAAGACGAAATGACAACTTATCGGTGGAAGCGATCATTGCTACTTTTTTAAATGCAGTGGCGACCGTCGATATCCTTATAGCAATGACGTTAATTTTGTCGAAACTCAAACCGTACATTCTGCATGACTGTTAAATCGTCGTTTCGTTTTGTTGCCTCGATGAGAATTTTCTGCAATTTGATTGGCTTAGAGCAGTGGTATTTCATGGTAATTTGAAATACCTACATGTGAAAATTACAAACCTTTTGCGGGTAGTAGTATAAACAAATAATAGCATGATTTGTACGATATATTTGGCCTAAATACCACGAGTGATATTTCGAAATTGTTATAGGTAATTTCACGAGCCTTCAGGCGAGTGAAATTTGAGATAATTTTGAAATATCACGAATATTTGAATACTGCTGTACGAGTATTTTGAAATACCACGTGACATTTTCTAAAGCGCGTGGAAAGATGGCGGGTATCGTGAATAAGGTCTATTAGCAATTTTTGAATGAGACTGAGGATTGAACGAGTAATTATGCAGATCGTTCAGTGAGTTCGGTCGAGATGGATTACAGCGCCCGAGATCTCCATAATTCTTCATATCATACGAAAGCTGCAATTAATAGTTGTTCTATTTTGTATTCACAATATTTCTAAGTTCTTAAAACCGGCCCTTCCTCCTCATAGATCTAGAGTTTCTTCAAAACAGTCGCCTGTTTCTCGGTACAGTTTCACGTAGGAATAGATGTCTTTTCACGGTTTTCACTCTATATAAAGGTAAACCTTTATTTAGAGAGAAAACCGTTTACATAAAAACCCATAAAACGGCCATTAATCTGCCCGTGGACCACACAGGAGAGACGTAACACACGTTTTAAGTAAGGTAAGCTGTTTTTTATTGAAATCCTTTCATTTTCGTAGGTTACGCAACAATGCCGATGCTCGCCGATGCTCATGTTTCGAGCTTGGGCTACCTGTGGATCCTCCTCGAAAAGTAGATTCATCCAGCAATATTTTTTGCGTGTCCTTGCGTTTGTTCCGTTCAGTTTTAGTCAGTAATTCGCCTATTTAGTCTTCGGACAGCCGTGCCCTTTTAAGCCGTTTTTTGAGTTTACTCATGTCAAAACAGCTAGACTGCTGGAGCCGCTGCCTGGAAACGAGTCAAAAGGTAAATGAAGGTCTCCTAAAGTTAAGCTAAGATTTCCAGATTTCTTTGTGATGGCTTATCTTTTTTGGTTTTAAAAGTTTAGTGCTTTTATTATGAGTATATGAACGGGAGCTTAGCTTTTAGGCTTGGCCAAATCTACATAGTACATTGTACAACGTTCGACAAATGTTAAAGTGCGACTGTTTGTTGCAAACTGCAATGATTATTATAAAGTGGTACCGAATAGTATACAGGATCAACGGGCAAATAAGTCACCTCCCAATCAGAGGCAGGGCATGGTTGGTAGTGTCAATGTGAGCGGATGACTCTCAAAACAAAAATGCTATATTTTTGGCAAATTTTTATAGAGATCCTTAATAACAGATGCTTTATATTTCTTTTTTGAAAATAAACTAAATAGCTTAATGCACGAAAGAGAGAGCTGTCTAACGAAAATTTTTGTCCTTTTCCTTTAGAAAGGTGTTGAGATATTTTTTGTTGATGAGCAAAGTTCCCAGACGTTTCGGGGTAAGCCCTTCTTCAGAGGGAAGACCTCCACAGAACAAGGGCTAAGCCGGAAACGACAGGGAACTTTATGACACTCCTTATTCATACCACTGAACTGTTTTTAATTCTAATCTTCTTGTTTATTTGCCGAATAGATCTTTGTCACGTGGCGGCCATTTTGCCTCAAGAGATTTAAAAAGCTTTGTTTATGCCCGGCTAGCCTCGTAGAGAGAACGAGGCTAGCCGGGCAAAAACAAAGCAAAGTTAAGGTAACCTAGGTAGCAAGCGTTTCCATGTGAGTTTGTCAAGAAATTTGGGAGGAGAGCAAAAACGAGGAAGACAAAGTGGCTGCCGCGTGACAAAGGTCTATTGACTCAAGGAAAATGTTTGCGTCGATCCGGGGAAGGCTGGTTGCCTTTGTCTAAATATTTGACCCGAGTACAATCTTACGTCTCAGGGTCTCTTCATATGAGCCCGGTTGACCGGGCTGGCCCGGTTTCCGAGATCTCGCCTCACCTCTAAATCCTTTGTAAAATTTTCGATGTGTTCATATGAGAGCGCGGGCTGGCTCGGTTCCCGAGATCTCGGTTTTTCCAACCGAGATCTCGGTAAGCGGGCTGGAAATTTTGCCATATGAACACTTCATCCCGGTTACCGGGATGAACAGCGGGATGAATTCTGGCGGTCCGGATGGCATCGTCTTGCATTGCCTGCTGTATTTTCCACATCATAAACATCCCATTTAACTGCAGTGATACAGCTTTAAGAGTTACCGATGCTAAGATAGGCCCAAAAGTTAAAATTTTTGTGTTTTGCTATGTTTGCTTTGTTTCCTAAATTTGGCGCCAGAACTCGTACCCAGGATCTTTGACCTTTTCTCATCTCGGAAACCGGGCTGAAATTTCTCATATGAACCCAAAGCAAAATTCATCCCGGTAACCGAGCCAGCCCGGTCAACCGGGCTCATATGAAGAGGCCCTCAGAGTCAAAGAAAAAAAGGAAGCACCCTGAATATCCGAAACCATTATTTGGATAGAAAAATAATTATTCAGCAACCGGAAAATGTTCAGAATTGGCGGGAGCAGAAAATTCCATAATATTCTTAAAATTTCCGTTTGGGTGGTGCTTAGATCCAGGTATGTCCAAGTTTTGCAATATCTTTTGTTGTTTGCACGATTTGCACGTGCAAATTTGCATACACTGCACATGCATTTCATGCATAGAACAAGAGAGAATGCAAAAGTTAGGTTTACATGAGGCGCTACCTAAACGGTAGTTTAGAGAATACCATGGTATTTTCTGCTCAGGCCAATTTGGCTTCTACAAACCGGTATTCGCTGTGAAAAACGACATACGTTTACTACGATGGTTGGTTCGTAATGCGTTAAATACTCATCCTCATTCCTTTCGCGGTTCTTCAACCCATACAAAGAAGCAAACTCGCGCGGAAGAAGCAGTTTCACGCCATAAACCCCAAGGCAGGTTAAAAAAAAAATATCGCGTTATATGCACACAGTTCAGTAACCCCATTGAAAACCCCTATTAAAGTACAGGTAAGTTTGTCCTGGTTGCTTGAGTAACAATGACTTAAGGGTGGCCTTTGAAAGTGGCGAGAAATTTATTAGCCAGTTACCATTAAGCCTAGCAATTATGTTATAGCTCAAATCAACGACAAAATTACCTTTGAAACTGGCTTGAAAGATAACCTTTTAACACAAAAAACGTCGTCGGCTCTCATTTCGATTGTAAAAGCGTATTTCTCGGCAGATTTGTCGTCGCGCACGAAACTGAAGAGAGTTCATTACCTTGACATTGAGATGAAAAACGCCCTCAGTACAACTTTCGCTCAAAGTGGAACAATATTAACGGCTCTTAAGCAAAGACACGAAGCGTGAAAATGAACTTACATAAGTTCTGATAATCCTGCTTTTTATAGAGAACTGTCATCTCGAGTGGATCGAAACGCGAAGTAGAAGAAAGTAGGAGGGACAGGGGAGAGATTATTGCTTCAGTTTCAGTGAGGGTTCATGCCGAAAATTAAGACCAAGAAGAAGCAAAACCACGTCTAGCTAGGGGGTGCATACATAAACACAAACAGCATGTAAATAGAGCATGCTTTAATCACTATGTTTTTTCGAACAGGCAAGCTAAAGCGGAAAGAACAAAAATGTCAAAACTGGTCTTCTATTTGACTGAATTTGATCGTCTTGAAAATTTTAATAAAAGTTGTGCGAAGAATCTGGGAAGAATTTTCTCAAGTCTGAAGCTCGAAATGAATCACCATAAAACCTGTCTAAGGAGATCAATGGTGTGAAGAGCAATTAAGAATCAGCACAAAAAAGGGGAGAGAGAGAAAAAAATCAAGTTTCTTGCACGTTAGAGCCCGCGTCTGGAGCAATATGCTCCTGGCTTATCTGTGAAAGCCCTTGACTACCCACTTAACAACATATCACTAAGATCTACGAACATTTAATTAATTAATCACTGGAAACTATGGTGAATAATTTAAAGACAAGTTCGTAAGCAGACTGGAGGGCTAAATATTCCACATGTAGAGAATGTTATTGTTATACATCCTTTGCGGAATAAACACCAAAATTGAACAATGTTACGCCATGGTGATCCAGAGGCGTGTTTGTAAACGTGCCAAGTTTTGCCTATTATCGCTGAGTATTGAGCGTGAAAGCGGGTTACTTTTTTTAATACACTGGATTAGAAGTTCGCCATGTCCAGGTGTATGGGCATTGTTTTGTACAATACCCCTCCCCCGCCACGTGCGCTGACTGCATAACAATGCCACTCTTACCACACACACTTCGCTACGTACTTCACTGTCTTAACGACGCGTTCCTTCGGCTCTAAAAATTGATCTTGCCAATCAAAAACCACTTCTGCATAGTAAAAGTTGACTCTGTTGACGTCAAACAAGTCTAATCTGTTATCTCACATTTTCTAAGTCCTTGAAACGGGCGTACGAGGACCATTTAGCTGGGTGAAACGGTAAAGTGTTGTTGCGAAGAACTTTTAATGAAACTTTCCAAATTTCGCCTGGAGGTTAAAACAAAGATTGGCTAAATGTGAGAAGACATACATGCTGTTGTTTTGGAGGCTTAGAACTCGCTCAACCGAGAACAGGCCATTGTTATGTCATCTTTGAGGGCTGTCTTTCTTTATTTTTGTAAACCAATCGCGTCAAAAGTTGCCCTGATTTATTTGTCCAACCTGTGTATTGTGCCCGCACAATAAGCTGATATTACTACGATGAATAAAAAACTACGGACCTTCATGAAAGACTCATTGTTAGAGTTTAATAAACTTTATTTATATATTGCGATCTAGGAAGCTAGCCCAAATTTCGGGCCTGTTATGTACAAACGGACTGTTGCTCACATATGTAAGAACAAAAGTTCCATGGAACTCGATATAACTATTACTATAGTTTCCTTTTAGAATCCATTAACTGAACACAGGGCTTATTATTTACATGCAAGAGCTGTATTCAACAGGCACGTTCCTTGAGAATGCGTTTCTCTACGTATCTTACAATACTTCTTGAATAGTATAGTTATTGGTAATATATATTTTTTATAAATCTTAATACATAATGCCATGATTGAAACTTCAGTATATTAAAGATAACTTAACAAAACCATGTACTTTTTCCGCCATCATCTGGCAAACAATGAACACAAACTAAATGAACAATTTAAGATCGAATATAGCTCGTAGAATTCTGGATAGCTTGTGGCGTGCAGTACTTTTCCTTCGAGCTTCGATGGATACCATGTGTTTCACACGTGTTTCACTATTTTACGAACTTCCAACGAGACAAAAACTGTCGCTTTACTCGACCTTTCGACACAACCGTTAAACCATCGACTGTAGGTAAGTTACAGGTGATATCAAAAACATTTGTACAACTTCGAAACGGATCGGACAACTTGAGACCTTCTTCTAATTCAGTCGCTTGCCGCACCGCAACCGAATTATTAAATTTAATATACAAACTCAATTAAACTTTGTACAAACGGTATATGTTACAATCGTAGGCTGTAGAGTAAAAGAATGATTGTTCTTCATCTTTGTTAGGATGACTTTTAAAGTTTTTTCACTATGTGATGAGCGCGCTTTAAAACTCAAGGGTTCGTTTGGTTCTGCTTGTGTGTATACCGCTTGCATTTGCAAGACCTGGTCACTCGAATTTGTCGTTTGTGCTTCGTTCCGTCTATGCACACCATAGTCACCTTTCTTGTGCGAGTTTCATCTGCTACACAGCGCCATGCTCGCTTGTGGTTGCTGATAATTTTGGAAAACTTCGGGAAGAGATGAAGTTCGTCCATTGCGAGGCACTTCCCGTCGCAGATCATGTCTCGAAATGGTCTTCTACTTGTACAAAAACCATTCGACATGTATCTGCGAATTCGAATTCCTTCACATACGAGGTTGAGAATACCTAAAAATGGAATATACAAAAACTCATGAGTGAACACATCTGTGTCGTAGTATTTCTCACGGATTACACTCACACACGTCATTGAATGAAAATTTTGAACCGCGTGGAGCACATACAATCAACACGGACTGTTTTTGGAGTGTTGTACAACATCTGCGAGAATTACCTGAACTTTGTTTTGGCTGTTTTAACTCAAAGCTTCTGTCTTCTGGAAGAGTCGTTGGAATTATAGCTGTCGCGTTAGTTGTTTCATTCCTTTTTGTTTTCGTCGATTCCGTTGATACTTCGTTTCGTTCGCTTTCACTCGCTGGTAGAGCAACATTTTCTTCCAAACACATTAAGACAAAGGCAAACAAGATAAAATTCTGATGCCAGCATCTTGAAAATAGACTCATTGTGCGTCCAGGAAATTTGGCGGGCCAAAATGCCGCAGTGAGGAAGTTTTAGGGGTGCGAAGACAACACTTTTCGTGTTCACTGGTTGGCTGTTCATCAAGGGAAGTGTAGTATCGTTGTATGTCAATAACACGAGATCTGGCGCCACTTCACACGATTTGCATGGTCGACCAATCGTGAAACGTTTTCCCTAATGGCGCGTTCCCGGGAAACAAACGCGGTTTTAGTCAAAATAAACGAAGAAGTTGTGTATGAAAAGGAGAGGAGTTCGACACTTTTAACACAAAAAGATTCCTTGAAAGTTCTCTTATAATCAGAGATTGCGAGAAACGCGAAAACAGAACAGGCGATTTGTTTATGTTCAAGACACGTTCCTCATTGGCTTTATGTAAATCACGCCTGAATCAAGTTAAGAATACATTCTGTGCTAATTTCCGGAGTTCTTTTAAAGCTTTATTACGCGCATGCTATTAACAAACAATAGTGAATAAACATCATTTAAATGCCTACAAACGTTTCATGATTTCCAGCTAATGTTGGAGGGATTAGTCGAGGATTTAGAGGATGAAAAACGCGATTTTCGTGCAAGAAATGACATAAAACATTAAAGTCAACGAAAATTCTAGAAAGCAGTTTTAAAAGGGGATCATTTTTCTGAAAATGTAACGCTCGTAACATGAAGAAAACAAAAAGTCAGCATGCCGCCTGAACAACTTTGAAAAATGCATTACAAAAGTTTTGTTACTTGTTTCAAAGTCAATTACAGTGCGACTACCCGAACGGAGGCACTTGGAACAAGATTATCCAATCACAACGTTTGTTGAAACAAAAGATTCTCATTTTTTTTTCAAACGGACCAATAAAATTCAAGGTTCAACTATCAAACTGTTGAAATATTCGAAACCGTTAGAACTTACCTGATCTTTTAGGAAACAACCCTAAAAATTATGAACGTTTTTGGTTCGTTTGCAAAAAAAAACCTTGAGAATTTTTTGTTTTCAAAAAACGTTGTGATTGTATAATCTTCTTCCAAGTGCCCTGGTTCGAGTAGTCGAACTGTGGTTTTTTTTTCTTTTTACATTCACTAACGGTAATGGCTTACTTCTCCTCTCGCAACAAATGAAATAAAACAATAAGAAAGAAAAAAGCATTTAGCTGATACGTTTTAAGAAAACAAAAAATAAGTACAGCCTTTGGCGGGTGATAATTCTTTGTTCACAGTTCAACTTTTTTAAAATGAATTATTTTATTGTTTGTAGTACTTTTATTTTTTCAAGTAATTATTAGTTCATTTTTCTGCCCTGCGGAAAAGTCACGTTTTGGCGCTTTTTCTCAACAGTATTTGCGTTTTCATTCAGCTCCACAATATAATTTCATTGTCAAGAGCCATAATAGGACAGCTGTCCGGTTATGGCTCTTGACTTTGTTTGGACCGGAAGTGCTAACACCGGAGAACGACTATCACTGTAAGAACTTAAGAGTGTTTACTTCCGACGTCCAGAGTAAGGCCCTTGTAGAAATAATCAACACATCACGGTATATGAAACGTAAGCAAGGCATCTGAAACAAGAAGTAACTTTATACTTTCGTAAATGCTGGCGATATTTCTATTCGTTCCTGACGCGTTCATCTCGACGTAACTGTTTTCGCCAGCAATATGTCAGCAGTTGTATTAGAAAATTAAGGGGCTATACAGCCAAATTTGGAGAAGTGCTCCATCGTCACCAAACCTCGTTTCCAGGTTGTGCCCTCTTGAATCTGTTCACAATAACAAGTGTTTATACGTCACGGTTGGTAGGGCTTTCCACAAGTTGCTCGAGATTTTCCAAAAAGTTTCCCGGAATTTCTCAATAAGTTGCTCAAAAAAAAAATTAAAAGTTGCTTTTCGTGACGAAAGTTGCTCAAAAGTTGCCCGAAAAAACAAAAACTTTTTTCGGTCTGATGATAAAATATGAAAATTGTGCAACAAAAGTAAGATTTCTAAGTATTTTTGTACAATTTTGCGGCGTAACCAGCGTTGCTAAATAACTTTGTCCTCAATTAAAACCAAAAAATGTGATGAGGCAATAAAATTGTTGAATGACCTTCTTCACCCGAGACACTCAAGTTAGTCGAGTGTGAATCTTCGTCCACCATTTTGAATTTTCTCTAAAAACCGCTGACCAAGCAGCCCGGCTACTTTTTTCTTGCTCCCATGATCTGCCAAAGGGGGAAGGATTTGGTTCCTTTTTTTACAGGAAACATTGTGAAATATGGAAGAAAGGCCAATTTAAGCACTAAACTATAGCTGCTCCGACATCTCAGAATGAGAAGATAACAAGAGAAATTGCTCAGAATGCAAAAAAAGAGAGATCCGTTTTTGTTTTGCCGGGCCGAAAGACAAAAGGAACAACATGGTGACCATATTACCGAGGTGGCCGTAAGGTGGGGTTCCATACATACAGGACGCCTGGGCTGCCTGGGTTAGTCGTCCCGTAGTCGCAATCAGCTAAATTGAAGTGTGAAGCCGAAGGCACCAACAAAATTGAAAAGGTATGAGGATAAAGAGTGGATCTTCGTGAAGAGTACCATGTTTTGGTTGCATGTACTTGAAACTGTTTTTGCGCTTTCGTTATTGCGACGCATGTGCAAAATCACGACCCATTCACACATTTCCGGAAGTAGACTTAAGTGTCGTGTGCATTCCCTCACACACCTGCACGCGTACAGGCTTCTGTCTCATTTCATAACCTTGTGATTCAACAGAATATATCTAATTGAAAGATTGGCTAGTCATTTTCACTCGCACTCTTGGAGTAAAGCATGAGCTCGAAATAGCAGCTGTATTTATAGCCACCATCGGCTTGCTCGTGAATAAAAAAAGATATACAGTAACTGAAAGTCTGAGGGAAGGCGACATGGCACAGCAAAAATTTCTTGGCGTGATCGTTCAAGAAATCGAAGAAATAAAGTCGAGGTTGGATGGCTTAGAAAGAAAAGATTTGTTAGCAAGCATCAGCTGAGCTTTTTTAAGGAAGGAATCAAGTTGCTGTACGAAGTGTTTGAAAAGAACCAGGGTCAAAAGTGATTATAGTGCAACAACTGCAGAAGCAGCAAATGGGTCAGCTAATGCTGAAACATTTTCTCTCGCAAAGGAAGTAAAAAGCTTACGCTTACTGGCCTAGATGATGAATCTTCTCGGGTGCTTAACAATGCAAAAAAAAGTTTCGAACGTGCTCGTGAATGAAAACAACTGAAGCCTTGGCCAACGAAGCACTGGAATTATCTGACCGCGTAACCGCCGTGCAATATCGAGTCATGTCGACAATGATACAAACTGTAGACATTCCTGCAGACGCGATTGCGGTTTACAATAAAGTGCGAATCCAAGACCTTCGCCACGTGCCAGGTGTTAAAGAATGTTTCAGTGTGGAGCTTAAGGGAGGCTTCCGGGCTCGGTTTAGCAAGAAGTAACGCTTGAATATCATTTCCATGGTAACTCTTGTCAATTTGCACCGCCTAAGATGTCACACTTATGATCTGTGTTGGCTCCAAGGGTGTGCTTAGCTTTCAGAAAACTGGCCTTGTGTTGACACCGGAGGGAAAAAGGTCGATCCACTTTTTAAAGAAAGTGTGCCTAACTGAAGTGATGAAGAGACAAGAAATGGAACACTACTGCGTTGCGCCGTGGTTGTTTGGTCAGGAAGGTGAAGATCGTGAACACGAGCTGAAGACTCCGTGTGGGATCACTACGTACACTGACTTGGTCACGTGGTACAAATTCACGTTTGCCGTTTGGAGTAAACGTGAATCTTAACCTCTTTAATATATGGTATAGCATTATGAATTCCCTGGTCACTTCAAACAATCCCACAAGCACCTGCTCGGTCACCACTCTTTTTCACAATGGGTTATTTAGCTGGCACTGCAGTTTTGTGACCCAGAGAGGGAATTCTGGGAACGAGGTCAGTTTCCTCACAGACGTTTTATGCAGCTCCCGGATTTGGAGTTTGGTACAGTGGCTTCAGTTATGACCATCAGTTTTATCAATAAACGGGTGTGCGCACTCGAACGACCGATTTCACCAGAGAAAACAAGATTGACTAGTCTAGAATTTCTGATGGTGACTTCAAATGCTTGAAGCGATTCAAGCAGAGCTTATCCTCTCTTGAGAAGACAAAATCGGGCTCTGCTCGCGGAGTGGCCGACTTTAATCGCGCTAAATTTTGCTATATTAAAATAGTTGTCAGCCTTGTTCCAAAGCGTTTTCGGCTCAGTCAATCCTGGACTCTACTGTGACCTTTGACGTCACCGAGAAAGACTCCCCCGCTCCTTCCCGGACTTCGAGCGGACAACTGGACAACGAAGGAAGAGGACGCCTAGGGACTGGGTTGAATAATTGTATATTGTCATAGAGAGAACATGGGGAGCAGAGAAAATCGCTGCTATGGTAGTGACGGGCAGAGACTTGAGAGAGGTTAGGACAAATTATGTCTAAAATATTTTCTTACTTTATAGTCATTTTTACATCAACCTTATTATCTCATCACAATATCGTTAACAAACAAAAAAGCAAAAACGAAAACAAACAAAACGCGAAATAAGAATTAACTAGCTATGCAAACTACATTTTAATTTTTTTTCAGTTGTCCTTTATTTTTTCTTGCTTTTTTTTCTTTTTCTTTTATTTTTCATTTTTCTATAACAAGGTTATTGCAATAAGGTATAAGATGCTTATTTGATGTGTAGATTTTTTGTAACTTGGAATATGTTGACCACCAAATTCTATTAGATGCAGTTTTAACGTTTTTCATCAGAAAATAAAAAAACTATTTAAGAATTTAAATAGCCTAGATCTATACTAATTACCATCTTAAGTGGGACTTCCCCTCTGGGACTTCCTCTATTCAAAGGACACCTCCATTCAGGCGACACAAAATTTGGTCCCGGGAAAATGTTCACATAATCTTTGTTTTTGTTTCCTGTATTGAAGGGACACCTCTATTCAGGAGAAGAGGCACTTTTTCTGGGTCCCGTAACCTGGGTTTACCCTCCATTCAGGGATTACCTTAGCAATCAAAAAGTGATTGACTACAAAAATCGTCGATGGGTTTAAGTGTTCACTAGCCACAACGGTGACAACTTTCAAAACATGGATTAGCTCACTTAAATCTATGTACTGGGAATTCAACAAACAACATGGCAGAGATAAGTTAGTCATGATTTTTTAATACATTATCTAGCTGCTTGAAATAATGATTGCAGCAGATTCCGTGGCCTGCATAAGCAAACGCTTTTTTCAGTTTTGATAAAAATATTTTATTTGTTGGTTTATGATAAAACAAACCCCAGCCCAACCTCCATTTAGAGTACAGCTCTATTCAGGGAAAAATTTGAATAGAGGTTCTACTGCATGTAAAAATTACTTCACGGAAACTTGGAAAATCCAGATCCCAACTCGCGGATCTTTACTGTATGACGTTCTCCTGGACCAATCAGAACGCGTGAAACTCTAAAGCCACTGGCATGAGGAATTATCAGCCAATCAACTTCCTAAATTTCGTACAGAGAATGAAGTTTAAAAAAATGAGATGAAAATAACACAAAGGCAAATAAGGATAACTTTTGCGCAGGCACCTAAACCATACCGGATAGGGCTTCTGTTCACACACAGGAACGGTGATTTTGGCGCCATTTCTGTGACGGAGCGAAGATACGCCGCGCCGTTCTATAAAGTGGAGCGTCACATATTGGATTGGTGTTCGCACAATGCCAATTAGCTTTTCGCGCCGCAAAGCAATCCGGTATTGTTCGAACATAGCGTCAAAACCGCTCATGCTACGACCACCAAAATCACACAGAACAATGTACTTATCATTTCCAACATCTGGGCATAATTTGATGGACACAAAGAAGTAATCTGACGTCATTATGGCGTCATATTGTTAAATTTATTGGCCAAATCCAAATTTCTCTTAACGTACACATAAAGCGAAAAATACTTAAATAGTAATGTGTTTGATAAAATCAAGAAGTTGCCTAACATATAAATGATATTTAACAAGAGCAGCGATGTCATTATGACGTCATTTATTACTCAAAAAGAAATCGTGTGAGAGCATCCGTCATCTTGAATCCGCCATTTTGAATTATTTTAGTGTATTCCCGTTTTACTTTAAAAAAACCCGTATAAATCGAGGAGATTTTAATTGATGAGAGTATAAAAGAATGCTTTATAGGAAGCAAGAAAATCTGCAAAATATGTAATTCCAAGAGAAATGAACACTGTTGAAAATTAAACTCAGCATCTGCCATTTGGTCACTCATGATTTTTTCTCAAACATGAAGCGACACTGCCCTTTCAGAAGATAGGCCACCTGAGGCCAAAAGTGGCAGTTTTAATGCAAGACAGAATTTTATATATCAAAGACACAATCAGGCACAATAAGATAGCTCCGCTTTGAAAAATTTTCAATGCTCTATTGAAAAACTGACTGAAACAAGTGATAATATAAACTTCGCCACAGAAAAGTGTTGGAAATAGATTCACGACATGAATAAGCATCAACCCTAGCAGAATGACATTTCGGTACTTTTAGCCACTTGGGGAGTCCTCTGACCTTTAAATGTCTGGCAGCCAAACAGCAGTGGGCCCTTGTACTTTTACTAGTCACGGCATAACAACAGCAACACAGAACTCAAAAAAACTCTCCCAAGTCTTTACATATCCATCTCTATGGATTCAATCCAAAAGTCCAAAATTCACAACCACTAGTGTGGAATACAGTCCTCAAAAATAAATTTATCAATATTCGATCAAGTAAAATAAACACATCGTCGCAAAATACTGAATTAGAGCAACAGAACATAAAAGGACCTTCCATGTTCTCTTTGATGAGAATTCGTTCTTTTGCGATGGTCTAAGACCATGCAGTCCTTTTTCCAGGTGTCTCGTGTAGAGAGAGATGACCAACTTTAAGGTCAACTAATGCGGTTCCCAAAGCCACGTGCCCACTTTACTTGGGTGTTTTATTGTCTTAAAGTGCTTTCTTTGACATTGAGAAAAGTCAATAAAGAATGCAAAGCTGTTCTTTTTGAATTAGCGAGATTTGCAGGGCGTTGATTGTACATTTACTAAATCTCTAAGTTGTCAGACCTTTTTAGACGACTGCCTGTTCGAGCGACTACTTCTTTTTATAGTAAATAATTTTCCTTCCCCACAGAAATCATTCCTTTTTGGCGGTAAAGTTCTCTCCAACGCGACTTAATTGATTACGGCCTTCTTCTACGTATACTTCGTCCCTCTAGTATCGATTTTCATTTTACAGTATTTACATTTCCTGCGTTATGAACAAAAGAGGCATTTAGTGTGGTGGGCACCTACTTCACGTGCCAGCTCTCTTGAGGTGTCCACATTCTATTGATGCGATGTCCGAGGTGCTGATTATTCTTTGTAGTGTTTACTATAGAAGTGACAATCACAAGTCATTGTTCTTACAAAGTTAATTCATAAACAAAGTGGCACGTGGATGTCTTACCGCAAGAGATCAATCTTAGAGATGTTTTTGTTTCTGCAATATAAAAAATAACATGATGAATAGGCGATCAATAATGATGTAAACTATGGGCATAAAATGTCGCCTTGCCCTTCACCTTTGACATAGTGTCTCAGGCAATGAAAACCGAATACCAACCCTTTCCGCTAGTACTAAAGGGAATCATGACACTTCTTATAAAAAGGTGTTTAAGCTCTGATTAGGTTTTCAGAGCAGGAAAGTAGTCTTTTTTGTAAAATATTTACTATAATCAGCTATCAGAGTGAGACGTAGATTAAAGCAAACTTATTGTTGTTACTATGGAGATCAGAGGATTAATGATTACGAGATTCATTTAAATTTGGAAAACATTTTCAGGGCTATCCCAGTTTAAGTTGATAAAACCAAACTTTGCTGACTCTCCTAAAGACTAAAACGCAATTTCAAAGGTTAAAATGAATTTACATTAGTTACCTCTAAGTAAATTGACTACAGCATTTAAAACATAAAATAGTTAAAAACATTTAAAATCTTGGTAGTGCCTGGGCAGCGACTGGACCCACTGTGCGCTAAAATAATGTTCCTTAAAATAAGAGTCCTTCTTCACTTTGCGATAAAAACCAGTAAAATGTTGTAAAATGACTCGAGACAGCATTCCAAAGAATAGCGCCTCTATAGGTAATAGAGTTTTTAAGAAGTGCGAATTAAAACGCGGGACGATTATGTTATTACTCCTTCTGAAGTTGTATGATCAGTGCAAGGTTTATTTGTCAAATATGAAAGAGCCGTAGGTGCTTCACCTATAAACACGCTATGGAGTAGTTTAATTAATGGAAGTTTATAATATAGGGTTAAAGTATTCCAGTTCGAATGTCGGTAAACTTCCAAGTATATTATTCTGGCTACAAGGAAGTACTTCCAGAGAATGTAGAAGGTCCGCATTAGGGCAGCCGCCCCAAACGACTAGTCCATACAGAACTGATGGTAGTATTATCTTGAAGTACAAGTCCAATATGGCGTTTCTGCTCAAGAACGAACTCCTTTTCAGGAGGCTCAGTTTGTTTACGAAATTCTTTTTTAGCAAGGACTAGCAAGGTTCGAGTCTGATACAGTTTTGTCGCATATTCAAAATTAATAAAGTTTAACTCAGTTTATGGACTTTCAATGACTCGTCTTTCTATTCTTGGGTGTAGCTTTATGGGGGAATTGTGTTCTCGACCAGGCGTCTCTTTACCCAACATTTCTGCCTAGGATTAATAAAGATTTTTCAATTTCTTTATTGGATCGGTTATTGGCTTTAGAGCTGTAACTTTTCTTTGAATTTCCATGCTCGGTCAAAGCGCAGATTTCACTTAACAGGTGAGAAAGGATGCGAGCAAAGCTCCAGCACGCGCACACAGCTCATACCATCATTGGTGGGAAAGCTACAGGAAATGAAACTTACTTTCGTATGGTCGATTTCAGGGCCCCACTAAAAACCGGCGCATAGATAAGTAGGCGCTCTGGATAAAACATTATCAGTATCATCATCATCATTAAAATCATGATTAGTAATGGTAACAGGACTGAGTGGAGTCCAATTCGGTCTGTAATCATACGAGTGATTAACAAAATCGGACGACCGCGTAGCGGGAGTCCGATTTGATTAATCACGAGTATGATTACAGACCGAATTGGACGACACGAAGTTCTGTTACCAATTAATCATAACTTTAACAAAATTTGTGATATAATAGGCTATTTTTTAAATCAAAACACAAGAAATTCGAAATTTTGTTTTTCTAGCAGTGAAAAAAAAGCCATTGAAGCGCGCGCGTGATGGCGCGTACTGTCCAATTACTTAGGCATGACGCGTACTGTCCTATCAAACTGTCCAATTAAGGCTGAAATCAGGGCAGTTGATAGCCAATCAGATTCTAGAATTTTGTTATAGTTATGATTATCATTATTATTACGGCAGAAGATAAATGTCCAATGATAATAGCCTTTTTGATATATTACGTATAAAATACGTTAGCTCGCGTTTTTGTGTTAATGCACTTCCAAATAGTAACTTCCTTTAATTCGTATAAAATCTGTATGGCAAGGGAAGATTGCATGAGGCTCTGCATGTTTGAACATTGAATTTAACTGGTGCCTTAGAATGACAATTTTGAGCAAGACTGAAGTATTTTTCAATTATTTTTGAGTAATTTCATCTTGACTAGAAAACAGCCTAGTTTTCCTGGCATAACCTCGTAACTATTTTTGTGTCATGCCATGGTCATGCTCAATGACAGCTTTCTGACATAAAGAAACAGTGTGCGGCGTGGTTGTTTTTATCTTGTCTCTTTCTGGGTACATTTTTGAAAGGAAGAAAAATAATTTGTGGGGAGGGGTGGTGTTAATTTTCAAATGCAACTCATCTATTTCGTTTTAAGTCTTCACCAATTTTAACACCCCAACACAGCTGGTTTTAATCTCTGCCACAAATTTCTCAATCTTGGCGTCCAGGAGGTAACACTATTATCATACAGTTGAAAAGCAATCTGATCAGATGGAGGAAGAGTATTATGAGTTCATCCATCATGAATTTTTAATCGTAATGTTTTCATCCCCTTGAAGTTATATTGGCTGTTATTAGACAGAGATCACGGTAAAAGTTTGAAAAATCATACATTTTTAAACGCAGTTTTATCTAATTTCGAAGTTTATAATCAATTCTAGTAAGTAAACTTTGTCTTTCTATACTGATGATCTAAGAGTCGTATTATATGTAGCCTGCGACATGTACAGCCGATATTTCGCGATGTTTTCATGCACGTACTGGTTTCCCCCCGAAACGACGTCTGAGAAACGAGCGCAGAAATTCTATACTGATGACGCGTCACTACCCAGATCTTGGTAGTGCTTCTGATTGGCTGAAAATTTGCTTCAGCCAAAGTCAGAAGATATGGGGAGTGATACGTCATCAGTATGGAATTTCTGCGCTCGTTTCTTGGACTTCATTTCGCGGGGAAACCAGTGGTCGCGACGCGAAATGTCGTTTTTTTTCTCAGGCTATTTTATTTGGAACCACTACTTTTGTCATGTTTTACTATTCATGTTCCAGCTATTCACCTGCATTTTAGACATCACGCTGAGTTATTAAGGAGTAGTTTGATATTGATCATGCAAATCGTCCCATTCACGCCAACGCTTTCTAAAGTGGTGCTGTTAAACACGGTTAAATACTCTTTTCATCTTTAAGCTCTTGACTTGGTTTTGTCAAGTACGAATCTAACACAAAGAGTAATTAAAAGGTTCGATCAAGCTTACTGAACCCTGTGAAATAGTAGTCTCGTCAGTAGTTTGCTATAATGATTTCATTTCATCAAATTCCGTTCAGTTGAACATAATAAAAATTAAATGAAAAAAACTATTCTAGACAGTTGTGTGCACGGAACTTAAACAATAACGAAAATAAGCCTTAAAAAAAATTCGGGGCTTCAAAGGAATATTGTTTGGCGGCCTGGGCCAGTCCTTCTCGCTACGCGACGCTTGTAAGCCGGCAAGTGCCAGAGGACATCCGCAACATAAAGATAAACGTTAGTATAAGTTACGAATAACAAAATACACTGTTATTTATTTATTTATTAATTCTCTACTTTGTACTTAATAGTTTATTCTTACGCTTAGGCACAGGGCGTGATTTTCAGCAAAAATCCTTTAAAAATGAGTCACAGTTACAAGCAACTGAAAATGGCACTCATCATACAACCCCCCTTTTCACGCCAATGTTGATCAGTAAATCTTGGGGGAACATGTACCCACCCACCCTTGCCTTAAGCCAACACAAACACTAACGTCTAGGGATAAATGTTAGGTTAGGAGATGGTAGGTGGGTGGCTACGAGAGTCTTCTACTTTAACAAGAGTAGTGGGCAATGCCATCATCCTTTTCTGCGAGGTGGAGGGAGGAACCTTCGACTTTTTAGGATTGAGTTTTCCTGGACCTGCCATGCACAAAATATGCCACGTATAGACTTCAAGGTCGATTATTGTTTGCAGTCTCAAAGAAAAATGAAATATTGTTTTCTTTTTCCTAACGGATGGTTTATCATCTTTATTGTTTAATCGCTTCCTCAATTTTAGATCAATTTATGTAAAAGCTCCATGTGTTCAGATACGACGCGTTTCGGAATCCAAGTCACTCAGTTTTACAAACTAAAAAATTCTAAAAGTTATAAGAATAAAAACAACAACAAACTTGGAAATTGCAGCACTACGAGATTGAGATTTTTAGAGAAAAGTTTTATCGGATAATTATAGGCCTTTTATACAAATATTTTTACTGATTAACACAATTTGATATGTTTGGATTTTCTAATCGATCTTAAAGGAAATGGGTACAATGTTCTTACTCTTTCCTCTTAGCTGAAATTTCAACAAAATGCTTTTGACTGAACCGAAATGAACTCACTGACAGAAGTATTTCAAAGAACAGCCTTCATCCCACTCAAAAACACAAGGTGCGTTTTCATTTCCGTTGAAAAAAATCTATTAGCAACTTAGTAACGATAACTCTTGTTCCTCCAAGTTTAAGCCCTATAACAAAACAAATTAAGGAGAATTTACTAAAGCGTTTCGTGGGGTGTCCTTCAAAAATAGCAAATTGATCGGTTAAGTACAAACTTAGCCCCAAGTCACCAAGGTTAACAGACTGAACGACGGCGGACGAATTTACAAATACCGCAAGATAATTTTTGAAGGGACTATTGCGATGACCTCTAAATAATACATAGCATTTGTTCAACGATATTGCATTTATCTTGTTCACAGATAGAAACAAGTCAATGTTTTTATTCCCTGCCAGTTTTTTTCTCAACTAATACACAACAGATCGGATCTTGATGCTGCCCGCACTCGCTGTGGGGATTTCAATATAATGTAAGTAATTACATCTATTGAAAACTCGAGTACAACAAAAGATTTCGTTCTTGTCTGTGTTTACACGTTCTTTGAAAAAACGCACATTCACTTGACTTCCTAATAATTACGTTAGCTTTTCTACTGTTAAATACTGGCCGCGAACCACGCGCTGAAATGACAACAAAGAGAGCTCTACACAGGGTTTATTTATCGCTATTGTTTCAGTGAAAAAGCTCCGGAACAATCTTAATGCGCTAATTCGCCATGGATTTGTTAGCGAGAAGATGCGAGGGAGAAGCGATAATATCAATATTAAAACTGATCGGTTTCCGGCAAAGCTGGGAGGACATAGCCAAGCAGAAATTAACAAAAACTATAAACTTTGAACACGTGCTTTTCTTGAAAAGATGAATACCAGCATAGGAATATTTCCGATTTCTGAAAAAAAAGTAATTATCTTTCTAGGCAACCAATAGAGTGTGGAACAAAACAACCGTAATCTCTACCAGACAGTAATGACTTTTGACACGAACTGCTCGATTTTGCCCTATGCTCAAACTAGTTACACCTTCCTACTTTTGAAATTGTCGGTAGTTCTTAGCAAGGTTACCGGTAATGATGATATTCTTATACTTTGGATAGAAATCTTTCCACTTCGGATAAATCACTTTTTTGACTGAGAAAACGTAGACATTAGCTTCTTCATGGAGACAAAAAGGGCCACCGGAGCTGGCCTTATTTTAGAAAATACTATTTCGTTGAATCAGTAGAATTTTCGCTTCACTTTTGTGGCGTTATTAGGGTATGAAAGCTGGAGACAAGAATTCGATTTGTGGTCTGATGAAGCGAAGGCGTTAAACGGGGTGGAATTAAATGCCCCGAAACAAAGATTTGTTGTGTTTAAACGTGTAATATAAGGAAATACCCGATTTTTCATTCTGTCAATTCAGGCCCATAAACAAAGGTTTAATTGCCTCGGCGTTATTAATCCAGTAAGCTCTGATTGAGAAATAATTCTGATCACGCTTCTGAAAGAAATGATAATAATCTAACTTTGGTGACACTTTTCAATGTTATGGGCGCGCCTGGGTAAAGGCAATTGATCGGGAAAAGTTTTCAATTTCTTTTTTTTTTACGTTGTTATTAACTGGACGAAAAGAAAATCAGTCATAAATAGGTCAGCGCAAATTAAGGACAAACACAGTCTGTGCTTTCAGCAAATTTAGCTATTTCTGCTGTGTTGTGATCCATATCTTTTACCGATTTTTCCATTCTTTTATTTGCAGTCTTTAGAGATTCGAATAATCCTCCTCAATCGCACGGTCAAAAGAAAAGAATTTTTCATTGTTTAAGAGAACCTAAGCCTTGGAAACTCTATATCCCTTCAATTACAAGGATTTTTAACTAATAACTTCATCTCTAAATGCATATTACTAATTTCACTATGTTGCAGCTGAAAATGCCCACGTGAACTGAATTAAAAATATATATATATATATATATGATCCTCTTCGCCTCATTTTCAAAGGAACAATTTACCGCGTTGATTGGTTTAGCCTCATCGGAACAAAACTATTGAATTCGCTTCTCTTGACGAGTTAACGATTTAGTTAGTATCCACCGAAAAAAACGGCTCTTTTTTTCCAGTCTTTCAGGAACATTGTTTAAAGCAAATCCAAACGATCTTTTCTTCTTTCCCGGAAGCAGGTAAGCCAGCTAAATGTTACTTGAAATGAACATGATAGATGTCAAAGTTTGGTAACAGCTCTCAAACTGAGGCGCAGCGGTTTGAGCTGAAAGTACCTTAAAAGTACGCTGGTGCAGTTTAAGTAATTTAGCGAAATTCTACGTCTGCTCTCATTTCTCTTCTAGAACAAACAACAATTGAGATCCCATCAAAATTCCGGAAAATTCTGTCATAAGCAACAACTCGCCAACAGCCCGCGTGTTGAGCCGGCAAAAGGGTTTAATACTTTCACACTTTGAATGGTTCAAAATCTGCCCTTATACTCGTGTGTTTTGAAGTTTTCGTCGCTTGTAAATTATATCGAAAACAAGGTCGAGATCATTTTCCATTAGAAAGGGACCTAAAACTAACAAATCAATTGGTCGTGTTTCATTATAGCACCGCGTAGAAGACTTATAGATTGCTTACAAGACAAAGCAATTGTGTCAAAATAAATTAAATAAATTAAATATAATTTAATTAAATATTCTAATGTTCTTAATCTGCATCATTCTCAAAACAGGCCTATTCCAGGTCTGTATGCGGTCAATTTATGTGACCAAAACACGGCCACATCTTCTAGAAATTTTGGCGTATGCTCTCTTGAAAAAAATCTTTACGATGTAAAAGAACCTTTAAGAAACACAATAGTAGCCTTAGGAGGTAACAATTTTTTTTCAATTTTAGCTAAGCATGCGCATTTCGGTTCACAACAGGTGTAAAGAAAATCGCATGTTGGCGCTATTGTCGTTGTATGCTGTCACTGACTTGTGAACTAAACCATTATCCTTTCCATTTCTGTATTGCTTCCAAAAGAATAATTCTCCATCATTTTTCGTTTCACGACGAAGCAGTTCAGTTCCTTTTGGGCTTTGATAAGTGGAAGTTACAAATGATCTTTTATTGTTCTACAAGTGCGAAAAATTTAGAAGTAAACGGGAGATTTTTGATGGCAGGTTTAATTTTAGAGAAAGTGTCGAATATGTCTTTCTTTTGGGGATTGTAATATAAGCAAACATTTTACACTTAACAAGAAATCTTTCTTTGATGGCAAATGTTGCGGCGACTCAGAAAAAAAACTGCTCTTCCCTGGTGAAAGGCAAGCAACAAACCCCAAGTGTTTTTAACATTGTCTCTCGCGGTAGTAACTCGAACGCGTACATGTAAACATTTAGGCTTTCTGCCGCAAAAAAACAACAAACGCTATAGAAAAACTCTTCAATAAATTAAATTTGTGAATAAAATTAACTCCCACTGTATAAGCAGTTGCCAAATATGCCGGCAAAAAGGAAGTTCTTACTAGCAAATTTGAGCTGTAATTATCAAATTCGGGTTCGCGATTTGTGAAAATCGTAAGGAATTTCAATCGAGAGGGAGTGTGTCCATAATTTTCGTTTTTTCGCTGAGAACAAAGCCTAGGCCTTATTAGAGATATTGTAAAAGAAAGAAAGGGTAAACTCGTATTGCAGCTGCTAGCATCTAAGATTTTCACAGGTCTTGGCGACTGAATTTCTAATTTTTTTTTATCAGTTTGATTCAGGTGGCGCTTGTCTGTAGTTCAAATCCCAAATGATAGTGACTTAAATGCTCTGTACAGTCACGTCCAGTCAATACAAGAGTGCCCTAAAACACAGTCTCATTAGATTAGCCTGCGAAACGCTTGTTTACTAAAGGTGTACGGATGCTAGAATTAACTGGCCATGTTTTTCATGTCGAAGCTACTAAAAGACGAGCCGTTTAACACTTATTTTCTCTGCCTCTCACAAAAAGGAATCTCGTTCATAAAAGAAACACAGAAAAGAAAGGAGATTAGTTTTTATTCCAAGAACATTTTCTTCGGCTTAACATGTATTTAGCTATCATTGTAAATAAGTAGTCGGTGTTTTTAATAAAGACAGCGAGTTATTAAAGCGTAAACCGCAGTACAGTTACAATGCACTCCATGTCAGAATTAAACATTTTAACTTTTGAAAAAAGGCGAATTTTCTCGGAAATATCAAATGATGAGATTGTTTTTGTTTTTCAAATTCCAATTTTGTGCATATTAACCCGCGTTCTATAGTCTCCGATTGTGTTTTATTTATTGAAAAATTGATCATTTGCAGCTTGTGTTGATAAAAACCCTTGCTCTTTCGAATATTGATAAGTTACGACACTAAGACCCTTTTAAAACGTTATTCCTCTTTTTATTTCTATAGAAAAAAATCTCTTATTTCGGTTAGCTGTATGTCATTTTCGATACGTGACAACGCGTTTTTTGTTAAAATCTCCCGCTAAAATGCGTGACGTGAACTTTGCGAGGCGGTTGACGTACATAAGCGGCACGCATTTGACGGGTACAATCCATGATGTTGTGTTTCAGCTTTGACGTGGGACATATCCTGCGTAAATGCGATACACGAAAGTTTTTACGTACCGTACACAAATACCACAGCGACCTATAAAAACTCGATCAAACTAGCAAGAGGTACAGTAAAGATGATAATGAACGCTGCCGTCGCTAATTCTAGCATCTAGAAGGGAATGAGAAAGGCTCAATACAGCGCTGATAGCTTGATCAAACAAAACCAGCGCATATGCAAGACCCGGAAATAAATGCCACTTTAACGATAGAAAGCTGGACAATACGTTTGCTGAGCAGTTGAAAATGTCCAACTTTTGGAGAATTTGGGGAGAAAAGCTCGTGTTTCTTTTCTCATCAATCCCTTTTAACCGTGGGAAAAAATTCACAAGAAACAGCAAGCTACTCTCGAAGTTTCAGAAATTCATCTACTACAGATATAAATTGCGAAAATGTTGAGACCCTGGTTATTTAGAAATTATTTTTGATAAAATTTCTTTCGTTAATTTGTCGTCAGAAATTATAAAAACAGTCAAAGATTGTTTGCTAATATAATCGCCAAGTTTGAGAAGGAGTTTTTTTTTTTTTTGAATTGATGAAACACTGAATCTGGCCGGCACCTGTATTTAAGCCTAACAATAAAATTCTAACTCATTTTCTCGTCACACAATACCAATTAGCGTGCTTGATGTTGGGGTTCCACGGGGTTTTTTGTTTAAAAGCTTAGCCTCTTTTCAGGAGGAGCATTAAAATCATCTCTCATCAGGATTTCGTATTCACTGTGCTAAATGATTGTAAAGCCCACTTTGCGCGCCCTTCAGTCATTCGATGTCCTCGAACTCCCCACGGTACCACCCCCGGGGTTTGAACTGTAAATTAAATTGCACGCATTTTGTATTTTCACCAGAAAGGACAAAATAAACAACTATTTGAAATTTGTCTTTTTGTAATCTCGCGTCTGCAAACGGAACTCACTCGCTGCTGGCATTAAGAGGCAAGCAACGTTATTCATTGCAGAGGCGTCTGGATTTATCCGTCTTCATGTTTTTTTTATACTGTGTATGAAAATGATGACGGTATATTAGTGGTATAGCAGATTGACAATTGAGGCACGCGCTGCAAAATTCGCATCGACAGCTAACGTGTGCCAAATGGGACTAATTGTTTTCATTGTTTTGATTGGTCAATAGACAGAAATTGACACTTGCTGAAATGCTACTTGCAAATGACCAATCATACATCAAAAGGAGAAAATTGGTGAGCCAATGAGAAGCGCGTTCGCTATAAATGAAAGATTTGATCAAAAGCGAACAGCCAAAAAAATACAACTATGATCTTGCGTGAAGTGACAAAGTCCGCCGAATAATACACAGTAGATTGAGGCACCATTTGCCATTCTTTTTACTACAAAGCTAAAATTAATTCATACTGACTTGGGACTCGTCTTTAAAGTTTTCATTTCAATTCTACCAGATTTATTACTTTTAAGTGGCGAAACAGAGGTTTGATAGTTCGGCAGTGGTTACAGCATCGCAAGAACTTAATACACGGTGTGTAGATTACACATCGAGTATAATGTACCAGTGCGATTCGTTGTATGACCAAGAAGTTCCTCATATGTACCCACAGGTAAAAGATTGCTTGGCTTTACGCACGTCAAACGCGGTTGAATCTACTCACTTCGATATTAAATTTATTCTCAGCAGATTTCACTACGTAACACATATCCCGATCGCAGGTCTTGCAGTCCCGCAGAGAGAATACGCGGACAAGGTGAAAATCTTTCAATAGACTCACAAGGTAATTCCCTCTTCCAGTCTATCACTATGATACTCGCTTCTCGTCTGCGATGTTCTGTGGCGTCAAGGAAACTTCCTCAACAAGGAACGCTGTTTTATTTTTTTTTTTTCTTGTTAGAATTGTTTCAAGATCTGTGTCAAATGCAAGAGCATTGGATGATTGAAGGTATTAAAAGTAACGTATGATTTTACGTGAAGTTTGCGGTGACTCGGAGATAATTTTATTACCGTTGAGCATGAAACATACTAAATAATTGATGAAAAACCGCCGAATTCATTAAACTTAGATTTTAGTGGCAAAAACGTTTAATTTTCTTTTGTTTTTGTGTGTTTGGCCTTTTCAGCTCGTCCCTACCAACCCAACACAACGGATGAACAGTTCGTTCCAGAGATTGAAGGAAGCTCGACAAATCTGAAATCAGAAGGTAGCTGTCAAAGTAGAATGTAGAGTTACCTCAAAAAATATTTTGTGCAAATTAAATGTACGTTTTTGAGTAAGCAACAGGTATAGGGAAGGAACAAGTTAAGAAATACCTCAATCATAACCCTGCATGCGTTTTCCCTCGTTTCCAAGGCTTGGAAAGCTGGAGAATTTTTTACACGCAACTCGTCTGAGAAGTTGTTAGATGAACGTTAATTAAGTAGAATTTTGACGGTAAACACGTGCTATACTTTCGATTTCTAGCCACTGAAATGGCTAGGCAATTAGCGTTATCTTTGATAGCTCTTCGACCCTAAATTTTTGCCTCGGGGTTTATTTATACATTTGCCTTAAAACACCGCTGTAATGTAGCGATGCTCATAAATTTTTTTGCGTCTCTCACTGGAGTACAGCCTTTAAAAGCCGCATCAAAGGATCCGCGCCGATAAATGGCCTTAAATATCCATGAATATTTTCAAGGTCTCTATTTGTCAAAGATGAGGTTAAATAACCGTTTTTCTCTTGTTTTCTAGTGGGGCTTGCGTCGTGGGTATAATACAAACGCCGCGCGTATTATTTTGCCAACAAAAGTTGTACATTTGTCCATGTTTTGCTTGGTCAACCCCATCCCATTTTTTCATTATGTAAATAAGGCATTCTTTTTTTGTTTAGGCCATTCATAACGTTAGTTTTGTTTTTAAAATGAATAGGCATTTTTGTCTAGAGGTATATTTTCCCTCGTTTTGTAGGCAGCTATGCCATACAGATTAAGTCGGAGCCCCGTGAGCGCGCCTGCCAGGAAAGTGAACAACACAGACGCACAACCTTCGAGAAGCAAGTGAAGATGGACAAGACCAGCGACAGTTCCTCCTATATGAGACTGATAAGTGAAAACCATGCTTCAAGCAGTTCTCCTCTTGTGTACACCTGCTCGACACAGCCTTCAAGTTTTCACTGCATGAAGGGTTACAGACAGCTCGCAGCAGCGTATGAAAGTTCCCCGTTCGAATCTTCGCCGACTAGCTATCCCACAATCAAGCAAGAACCAATTGATTATACAACTTGTGAAAATCCCTACGAACAAGGTTAGCTGTGCACTATAAAAAAAATATTTCCTTTAGTATCATAAGTTTTGTTTTTTAATGATTTAAGAACTTTCACTTGAATTACCTACAATTTTTTAATATTATCAAAAGTTGCTATTTTTCTATCTGTTGTCTGATTAATTTACAATAATTTTTTTTCGCTTTCTCCTTCAGTTTCTTTCTTGGAGATAATAAAATCAACTCCACTTTTTTCTAGCGCTAATTTAATTTTTTTCCTCACTTGAAATGTACACTTGTTGAGAGAAACACTTTTGTTGGCCTGTATCACATTTTATTTAATATCTTTCCCCCACTGACAAACGTAAAGAAATTTTTAAATTCTCGACCACCTATTGCCAGTTAATTCTTTTCCACTCATTTAGGAATGAAATTTTTATGAACAGTGAAAAATATATTTTAATAAGCTCTTTCTGCTATCTTTACGGCAATTACTACAGTTTTTCAAACTGAATTCCCCGGGAAGATTAACAGCGTGCTTAAGTTGTCACGTGGAGTCGAGAAAACTGCTAAAATCGGCTAGCTGTTCACGTTTTTTGTGAAAACTGTTAGTTGACGAACATGTTGTAAACTTTTTAGGGTTTGCTCTTTTGTTTTGGCTCTTTGATAAAGTATACATATTTGTGTGATGAAAGCACTAATGAATCTTATGCTCTGAGCTGAAATTTTCACCATTTAATTTCGTTCTTTTTTCTTCATTTTTTTTCCCTTTTTTTAACAGAACGCTTACAGAACTTCGCGACTTTTCACCATCAAACACATCAACAAGCCGAATGTTACGGATTACCAACATCTTCAAGCGAAGGTATATCAGTATAGTTTTTTCCATTGTGAAATAGCACTCGGTGAATTGTTTTTCATTCTAATTAGACAGTTTGATAGCCCACACATTATGAATATTCATAGAGCTTTGATTTTATGATAGAAAATGTTGAAATTAATTTTAATTGTTATGGAGTGAACTGAACACAATATCTCGAATTTGCCAGGCAGATGTTTTTTGGGGGGATGATTGGAGCATCACTTTAATATTTTCTCGGCAAACACATATGAACTGTCACAGATCTAGGCCAGATGCTTCTTATTTTTCCCAATTAGTTCTCTGCGCTTTTTTCTTTAGTTTTCTTGCCTTGTCTCTTTCTTACTTCAATCTGTTTGATTTCCAACGGAAATTTAGGTCTTTTTTCTTCTTGTTTTGCATTCGTCCTTGTTTTGTGTGAGTTATGATGCTTGTCTCCCACTTAAAATTCTCAACAAAAAAAATACGCACTAATTGAGGTAAAACATTTTTCAAAAGTCTTAAGAATATCCTGTAGTTTACATTTGAAATGATGCTTAGGTTAGTCCAAAGATTCACCCCCTTAATACTGTTTCTTTAATTCACTCTGCCCCTAAGACCTCAATCCAAGTTTGCTACTCAGATTTCACACAGTCGATGCCCTTGTTTGCATATTATATTTTTCTAATTAAATTATACCTTGACATCGGAAGATGCAGCAGGGCATTTTAAGCCTTGAAGCATGGTAAAATATGATAGGTCTTTTCCAAACTTTTTAAAATTAGTTTAGTTTTTGAGGGCCATTTAACCGACATTGTCAAAAGTAATTTAATTTGCTCGGTGCAAGGCAGTCGTTTAAATTCACAATTACGGGGCAGGTGTACTTCTTGTTGAATAGGGTAAAATTTCGCCTGATTATCGTTTTAGGGCTCTTTTCCTCCGAATATCTTTTGAATACGCACAAAAAAAATTCCCTCTTACCGGCTGGAAATTAGTGGCAAAAGTGGTATACACGACCTTTTAATTTCCCAATTGCGCTCAAATGAGGAAAAATAGATTTGTCCCTCTTTTAACGATCGCGAAGCCTGTACAAAAAAGAGCATTGCGGATTAAATGAAATAACAACACTTTCCTATCTTTACTGTATTAATTTTTATTCCACAATAAAAGAGGTTGTGTTGGTGTTTGGAAGGGAATTTATGAGTTGCGCTTGTTGGCGTTAACTTTAAAGACAGTTCTTGAAGAGAATTCTGCGCACGTCCGCGAGAAAGCATTAATGAAGGGTTTCGAATGATTTCGATCTTGAGCGATCACGAGAAATCAAAAACAGAGAAATAGTGGACAATTTGACGGGTCTACTTTTTTGTCCTTGTGCATGCGATTTTCAGCTCTTTACATCCAGTTAATTAAATAAGTAGATAGTTTGGCTCGATCATAGCTAAATGAAACACTTTCCTCAGAACTCAATAAGTCGTAGTTTAAAAAGTGTCAATTGAATTTGTCCTTTCACGGTGAACACTGCTATATAGAAAGTGTAGATCTACCGTGAAGATGATAATGAATCGTGTGCTTTGATGTACAAAAAAAGAACTTTTGCATACAAAACACTGTCAATATATTTCACGATCTGCAAACGTGAAGAAAAGAAGTGCCATATCTCTGTTAAATTCAATCCGTCAAATATCGGAAAACCTTCGGGCGCAATAAGATCACCTGGCTTGCCTTGAAAACGCTTCGTTTGAAAGTCTTGAAGAGAGACAGATCCTCCTCGTTATGAAATAAAAACTTCTATAATTCCTCTTCAAAACAATGTTAGGGTAATTTTGCGGACCTCTGTTGTTAATCATCGTAGCATGCTGTGAACCCCTCGCCAAGAGCGGCAGAATTTTGCTTGCCAAATTGAGGCAATACTTCACGGCTTTCCATCACTCTTTCCCAAGAACTGCTTGATCTTTTGACTTCCCTTGCATGGGATTTCTGCTCTCAAAAGCATGAATGAATAAAGGCTTTCCAAAAATTCATATTCTTCTGTAGATTTGTTTTCAAAAGAGCCATTTTAGTCGCTGGAAAAACGACGCTTCCACTAGTTTGTTGCAATTTGTTTTGACGATCGCTCCGCTATACAAAAACTTATGTGAGTGCAAAGTTTTCTCCGCTTACAACGAAATTTTTGTTTTAACGAGAAAATTCTCTTGAAAAATGTTCAAGGTCTTGAAATACATAAGAATATTGGAATAAAGAGGAAGAGAAGCCTCAATTTATACCAAAGACAGGATATTTACCATGGCAAACGGGAAGCAATGTGTCAACAAGAAAGGGCGGAAACGATTTGAGATTTAAGAGTCTATACTTTAAAACACTCCGAAAAGTGGAAACGGTTTAATTTTTGCTCCTTTCTTTGAAACTAAAAGAGACTGGCGACATTACAAGCTCGAGATTTTTGTATTAACAGGGTAATCTTCTTCTTTTGAAGAATAACGAGCAAAGGATGAGTTTATAATCCGCGCTCGAATCAAGTTGAGCGCGATATTTGGCGGACATTCCTGGGCGATTTGTAGCTCCTAGGCGACAAGGTCTTTTCCTTTCCTGTTTAAACTTTTCTGTTATCGAACGGACGTACGTAATGTTAAATCCGCTTGGCATGAAAAATATTGTAATGCTAGTGACAAAGTGGTATTTAATATGGAAAGTTTAGTAAATGATATCTAGCCCCTTTATCCTCGGCTCACGAGAGATCCGCGATGTCCCTTTGATCAAAACACTGACTATTTGTCGTTTATTTGAGCTAAAATACGACCGGACATGACTAAAAAACAAAAATTCAACCTGTGCTTACGAGTTACCGAATAATAAGTCTCCGGTATTTAAAAATGTTGCATTCATCTAGCGTGCCAAAGTCGGGATGTACGGCATTAAGATGGCTTACACTCAGCTATTCGGTCAGTTTTTTTTCCCTTCTTCTTGCTTGATTTTGGTGTAATAACAGTGCAGGGAGGGTGTCGTTATTTTATTTTATTATTTTTTTTAAAGGGAAATATTCTTTGTGATCTTTGTCTTAATCTAAAATTGAATTATTTCCAAATAGCGCCGTAAATTTACTTTTTTTTTTTTTCTATGCTCTGTTTCTAGCTGCTGTTTACGACCCAAACGTGCACTCGTTTTACGACGAGCCATTAGCGTATACAGATAGATATCACAAATACCCGGACTTCAAAGATCACAAGACAAGTTACAGAGACGGTGAGTTAAAAAAACGCAGATTTTCTCTCTTTTTCTTCGGTGGAAGTTTACTCACTTATGATCGGAGAAATTCATTTTCCCATGCCTAGCTGTGTATTTGAAATAAAGTTTGTTTCGCAGCATTTTCTATCGCTTTTTTCTTTAAAAATGACGCTAAACTGAGCATCAACGTACATGAGAAAATATTTGTAAAACTACTTCAGTAAGCGGAAGAATACTGCTCGTCAAATTAATACGATTAATACAGCTCAACTCCATCTGACAACAAAATATATTCGGCATATCACACAGCGTCTTATATCTAGCATCTATATTTCTCTATTATTACCCCATGTCAAAAATGAGAGGAGAAAAAAACCATCTAAACGTTGTTTAACACCTGTCGCTCCACACACGCGCCGATAAAAAAGAAGTATTTTAAAAGGGAACGGTTCCTCGTTTAGTTTCCCAAAAGTTTATAGCATTAGCGGTGTTTTTGTGTACAAGGGCCTTTCCAAGGTGTTGAATTCTACTTTAAACTGATATTTAATGATAAGCCCGTGAAGTCTGACAAAATTCCATATACAGTGCTGATAAATCGCGATATGAAACACGCTTTAAAAGCTGACTTGCTATCTATCATCCGCGGCCCTAATTACTGTCAATGGCATAAAAACAGCAAGCGACCCTACGCAAATTGAAAAAGATGCGCTTCGAACGCAGTTCAGATATTTATCAGCCACTTTGCCATTACGCCGTCATTAAACGAAGAGAACCGTTTTCCGGATAAAAGTTACAATGTAATCTTTGCTTAACCATTCTTTTTTCTCGATCAATTTTTGCCCAAAGAATGAGGCTTTAAGAAAGTGCACCTAGCCGCTAACATTTAATTGCTTAAATTGGTCGAAAATTCGCCTCCTTTGCGATTCTATATCATCAATTAATTCCAGGAAGTTTTCTTGCCGATTAAGACATAAATATTCTTGAAAAGGACGAGTTTCTCTGCAAGAGATGTTCAACTAGATCGCTAAGCTTTATGGCAAACAAGATTTCAAAATGGGAGTGCGAAGCCAATTTTAAAGGCCCGGATGTTACTCAGCACTTGAAACAGTGAGACGAGACAATAAATACCAAATCAGCTAGGTTTGTGTGAATACGTTTTTGTCCAAAAAACAGTGGGGAACGCGATGTTTTTCTTAATCAGATTCCGCGTTTTTTCTAGAAAGCATCGCCTCTTTGCTCTTTTTTTTCTCTTTTTTTTTGAATAATTAGAAGGTAAATTACTTTTAGGGAAATTAAACACGGTGACGCCAAACTTCTCTCAAGTCGTCACAAATGTCAAAACCATTTGATTTGTATTTCAGTTAAGGAAACTTTGTCCGTCGCAAGATTAATTTTCATCTTTTATTTGTTATTTTCGTTTTGTAACTTAATTAAAACGTGAAATGCAAACGTTTTCGCTCGCAGGGATCACCCACCGATTGCTAAATTAACCCACACGCGAAGAACGCAATTTTACAAAATTGCCCGTGAAACTTTGGACGTAGCGATAAAAAAATCACTTACTCGCTATATTATGCAAACAGAACGTCTTTATGCTCCACACAAATGCGTCATCTGCCGCGTTGAAGTTTCTTAATCACGAGTCTAAGTGTTTTGAATATCAATGGCTGAGTGAAGAACCATTTCATATCTTCGGGCGCACGTCTGTCAAGTATTTCCAGCTAATGGCGTTTTCTTGTAATTAATAACGTTTCGTCCTATTTTCTATATGATAAGCTCTAGAAATTCTGGACCAATTCGCATAAACATGACTTTTCGCTGCTCTTAGCTTTTAACTCGTTTCCACATATGAACAACAGCTGAAATGCAGCTCCTCTTTTGTAAGAATTTTTTAATTTGCCTCTCACGTCTTTCGGATCTAAGCACTTTTTCGGGTTTTTTTCGGTTTAAGGTAGTACAATCGACTTAAAAAATTCCAAACTACAAAATATACTTTAAGTATTTATTAAATTTAATGTAACAAAAAATAACTACGTATAGCTGTTGTAAAAAGCGCCGTTTATGTTCAATATTTTGAGGAAATAAAGATTTGAAAAAGGCTGGTGATGTTTCGAAGGAAGGTATTTCAATAAAGAAGTGAGATTGTTGTATCATTCTATTTGCCACAAAACTTACAGTAGCCTAGCACCGGGCATTTACAGAATGGTCTGTCATGATACATGCAGAAAAAGTAGGAGGAGTTTGGCCATAAAAAATGCTCACGGTAAAAATTAGCGTTCTAAGAGACTAAGAAAAAAGAGGGGAGAAAAAGAAGTGTGTAAGGAGAACAAGTATCTGCCGATTCTTTTTACCATTTCTGTTTTTCAAGCAATGTTATCCGTATTGAGGTAAATAAAAGCCATCGAAATGTAAGTTTTAAAAAAGGAGCATTTACATAAAGAAATGAAATGAAGTTTCGTCTGGTAATAAAGCCTGAAGTCGGCGAGAAGAATTCAAACTATATGCTACTACAAAATTGTGAGTAGGGCATCGAGAAATCACAGCGATTAAAGCACTGAGGACTTACAGCATGAAATGTTTATAAAATTCGTTAAAATAGAAGCAGGGACTTTGTTTCCTTGTAGAATGTTTTCTATGCATGGGTGTGTCAAAAGAACGATTTTATCACGAAAATCATCAGATGACGTTTAAACAGCGCACTTTGTTAATGCAATTCTCTATACCTGGTATACGATATGTCGTGCTTCTTAAACGAAGCACCAACTTTCCAAAAACATTAGTGTAAACGTCCGGATGCGAAAATAGGAAATAACGGCAAATGTTTTGCCTCATTGTTTCGGGACAATCACGGCATTCAGCGCTTAGTTTTATCCCCCATAACTTTAAGTCTACTACTCGGGAGGGGGAAGAATGACCACTTCCCCCCCCCCCAAAGTTTTCGCTTTAACTTCTAGTTGTTTGCTTCTTTCCTTGGTTGCTAAGTGTCGAGAAGCCTAGCAACATTTTTGACTAGGCCGGGTTGACGATTAAATTTTCGACCTTTTGACGGCTGACAGTGGAACCCATTCAGACCATCCTAGACACCCATGGGCAGTGAGTCGGGCAGGGAGAAAAAGCTCGACGAAAGTTTTCAACAACAACAACAAGCTTTATTTGCAGGACCGTACAAGTACATACAGCATTGCAAAAGCTACTTATAATTATGTTTTAAAACTAAGAACTAAAATTTAATCACCGGACAATTAAACTACTTTTTTAATAATTCGTCGCGAAAGTCAAAGCAAGCTGAAATATATTTCATGATCTTTAAATTAAATCAGTTGATTGATCAAGACGTTGACAGGTAACTGGGGAATATTTGGAATTTCGAGCACGGGCGGAAGAGCTCCTGAATACCGACTCTCACCGGACCATTTCCAAACGGTCAAGCGAATGCTGGCTCCTGATTGGGCACAAAAAATGCTTTGTATTAATGTGCCCAATCGGCGAACAGCATGTCTTGAGTTCTTTTCATGTGTTCCTACACCACCGCTATTGTGCTTGATAGGGTACCCAGGGGCTCTTCCGCCTGTGCTTGAAAACTTCGACACGCCTTTTCTCCCGGCGCGACTGACTGTCCCTGGGTCTTCGAGGATGCATTGAGACCTTCTATATGTTAATTGAAATAGAGAGGAGAAGTTGTTACGTCACGTTTCCAAGGTAGCAAAATTTTGGGGAGAAAACAAACCGAAAACGTCACTTACAAAGTGAATTCGCACAGCTTCAAACTTTCATCGATCTTATTCAGTTTCAATTAATTTGGCAAATGTTGGCGAAATTTTCTCGGGTTGAATCCGAAAGGACAGTGTCTAAGTTTAGAAAAGGAAAAAGACAACTTTTGTGCTGCGTTCGACGACTTCATTAAGCGAGGGTGTGAAATCAGGAATTTTCATGTCGCAGGGGTGCAAAGACGGCAAACAAATGTACAAAATAGGGTGATGCACGTGCAAATTTGTTGTTTTGTCAATAAAAACTTTTTACTTTTTTGACGTTCTCTTTCCGTCGCCGTCGTCGTTGGTTTTGCTGTCATACAGAAATAGTGCTACCATGGTAACAAGGACAGATTTAACGAACACAGACGTGCAGTCGACAAAACTAACATTAAATCTAAACCCACTTCTGTTTCTGAACACTTTCTCTTTCACTCTAACCATTCTCATACTGACATGCAGCTAATCCCACTAGAGAAAATTCATTCTTCACGTTACTCAGTTCGTAAGGCCAGGGAGTCGCATTTGATAGATAAGGCCATGAGTGTTGAACCTAAACGACCGTGACAAATTATTGTAATCCATATCCTTAGTATTTTTCCTTTCCACTTTTTGTGTTGTACGTCATTTCCGCCTCTCCCTTTCAAACAATTTTTATTGCGACATTCTCCATCTATATAATATTGTGATTGCTACATAAGTTCAGAAACATCTGTGAACCTGAAGAAGGCTGGAATGGCCAGCCGAAATATTGCTATGAATCAGCTTTGCAGTAGTCTTTTGGACTTCTCGTTTTTGATTCTTTATATTTTGGCTAATTAGATCTCTTTTCTAGAGATCTAACGTTTACAACTAGCAGGGTCTTCGTCCACGGTTTTTGCAGTCAATTTAATCCTTTATTATTGCTACCATGGTGACGTGACGTCATACTTCTCCTCTCTATACCGCTTTGAGGATGTTTTTCTTCCATTCATGGCCAGCTTACAAGCTGGGCAGCAGTGCTTCACTGCTCTTTGTTTCTTTTCAATTTTGTTTTAGGCCTAAAGGATATTTTGCTTTAAAAATTCAGTTGACCGCACCACCCGACCTGACCAACTAAAGCATCGTTAAATACAATTAATTAAATGCTTTCTGACTCCCACCTGGTTTTAAAGAAAAAAAAAACAAATTTTAGTTTTTCCATGAAAACGAAAAGAGGCTCCAGTTTGAAAATGCGTAGCCAGAGAAAACAGCCGATATTTTGCGACACCACCACTGGCTTCTTCGCGAAATGACGTCTGAGATTCCATACATATGATGCATCACTACAAAGATCTGGGTAGTGCTTCTGATTGGTTGAAGCAAATTTCCCATGCAGCACGACCAATCAGAAGCACTGCTCAGATCTTGGTAGAGACACGTCATAAGCATGGAATTTCTTTGCTCGTTTCTCAGACGTCATTTCGAGGTTTAGTCTCGACATGTCAGTTGTTTACTCAAGCTTCATGTTTTTAGAACTTTCTCTTTCGCTCTTATGAATTCAACAAATTTGGGGACCGTCCAGATTCTGCAAAATTACCGTTTTCACTGGTGATAGGTATTCTTTACGAAATTACCGCTTAAGTGACCCTACTGTAACGTACTGTTCAAAGAAATCGCATTTAGTAAAAAATGTTGCTGATATTTTTTAATGAAATTTCTGGTATCGGATATATTAATAGGTTTCCCGAAAAAAATTAAGAGAAATCTTTGGAGCAGAAGTCCGTAATTGGAAAGTCCTTGAAACTTCAGCTGTGAAATTGTTTTGAAAATTTCGAAAATTTCCGGTGAGGGTAAAAGGCGGAGTGAGTTTGCGGAATGGCATGTGGCACGGCTTGCCGAATAACATAATTATGCGGAATGTAAAATATGGAAAATGGCGCAAAGAAATAAATTAAACTGAAAAACATGCGTTCGTCTTTACCGCGCCTTTTTTGGCGCCAATTTGAGTGAGCAACGTTTTTGCTGGTCCATTTATTACTGCTGGCTTAAACCAACAAGTCAGAGCAGAAACTAGCGATAAGCTTTACTGCATTCGTGTCTATGTAACACTTAATTTATTTTTGTTGCTTTCGACAATAGTTTCTCTCTTTCTGCCCACAAATGTAACAAAGTCATTTTTTTCAAAACGCTAGAGGGAAAAGAACGGTTGTTGAACGTGAAGTCGAGCTAGCTACAATTCTAGGGATTATTAATTACTACGGTGAACAGATCAGATCATATTTAAGACTAAATGAACGCCCCGAGTCAAACACTAATCTGTAATCCAGAAATCGAGTGAAGCGGACTGCTCTCTGTCTCCTTCGGCCTTTCCGCATGTCTTCGCTCCTTCCTTGTTTGTGTAAGTGTGTGCGTTTGATCGTGAAATGAAATTGATCTTAAACGGTAGGAAGGGGGAAAAAAAAGAAAAAAAGACACATACTCAATTGCCAGGATTCAAACTCGCCCTTTTCCGCCAGCTGTTAGCTTCGCGTGCCGGAAACTTAACCAAGCAGCTAAGGAAACCAAATACAAGATCCGTTTTCATCTCTGAATATTATGTCACGATCACGTAACCCACCGTCTGAAAAAGAAGCACTGCTCACGCGGTTGCAAATACAAATATAGGTAAAAGGAAACTGTAAAGTTAATCGTGCAAACATCTTTTGCAGAAAAAAATTAATTAAGTAGAAGAGAGCGTTACCTTCCAAAACATCTGTTCTTCAATGGCTGACTTTCGTGCTGTAGTATCGGTGCTGCCACGCAGCCCGACTCATAAAGGACATAAAGGCAAGAAGAATCTTTGTGGCTGTGTGGAAAAGGCTAATCGACAATGAACCTTCTTGACATTAAAACAGCGGCTGCGTTCGCAAATTGATTGGTGCCAAAAAGGACGCACTTTTCAGTTTAATTTATTTCCCTGGGTCATTTTGCATATATTACATTCCACATAATTAAGTCATTCCGCAAGCCATGCCTACCCTCACCTGAAAATGTCGACTCGTTCTGAATTTGAACTAGCCACCAATTCGAAATCTAGAGACAAGTAATATTAATGTTTGCTGATTCTTAAAAAACAAAGTAGATGGCTAATCATGCTGTTCTTTAAAAGGTACTATAAATTGACCACTCCAGAAAATACCATAACATACCATAATGCTCTTTGTTTGTCACCACAAAATTTTGCGTAAGCATTGTATTCTGTTTCTCTTGGGAGTTAAAACGGTCCCAAGAGAAACTGAAAACAATGTTTATGCAAAATTTTGTGGTGACAAACAAAGAGCATTATGGTATATTATGGTATTTTTTAACCTTGCTCTGAAGTCGAATGACTTGTTCCTTGACATTCTTGAAATAATTTCCCTCAGCAATTTTGGCTAAGAAACTCCTGCTATACTTATTTTCATATTTCAATGTATTGCAATGCACCTGCACGGTTTCTTCTACCAGTAAATTCACATTATTCCATATAATTGCTGAATTCAGTATATGCCGCAGCTCTTTTCAAAGTTTCGTATTATGACGAAAGGTTTGTCATAGTTTGATGTGCCTGTATTGATAACGGAGCGACTATCAGACAATGAATATTTTTCCCTAAGTTTTCTTCTTTCGTCCCGCTCTCTGGTGTTTGGATCATTCGCAACTTCTACGTCTCGTCCCTTTATTCGGAAAAAAAAGCAACGACAATTGACCAGTTTCAAATTAAAAATTACCGCTGAATACAAGCATTAACGACAGATTCATACAGGGTTAGCCTCGACTTAAAGTAACATATTCAGAAATTCCGGCAAGTAAGTGTTTGAAATTTGAATATATACAATAGACAGAGCAGTAAACAGGTCTTTTTCTCGTTGGAATTGGTGAATATATTTACTTCAGATGGAGGCTAAGCCTGTAAAAAATGTGTCTTCATTTCTTTAATTCAGCAGTCATGACGAACTCGAAACTGGCGGACTATTGAACTAACACACACATATATCTTCTCTAACTTTTAGCTCCTGAATTTAAAGTACCAAATGGCGTCGCGTATCCAGAACCAAGGGCCTTTCAAAGAAGGGGCTCATTACAGCTTTGGCAGTTTCTAGTAGCCCTCTTAGACGAACCCGAATGTTCCTCGTTTATCGCGTGGACAGGGCGTGGAATGGAGTTCAAACTTATTGATCCCGAGGAGGTGGCCCGGAGATGGGGCATTCAAAAGAACCGTCCAGCTATGAATTATGACAAGCTTAGTCGTTCTCTTCGCTACTACTACGAGAAGGGAATCATGCAGAAGGTCGCCGGAGAGCGCTATGTGTATAAATTTGTCTGCAGTCCCGAAGCTCTCTTCAGCATGGCCTTTCCAGACTCGCAGAAACCGTACATCAAACCTGAGTGCAGGGAACCTAAGCCCGTGAGCCCGCACGCAAGCCAGCAGCTTCTCCCCATGCCGAAGGAATCATACCCTAAACCACCATTCCCACAACAGCATTACGTCACCCCCGCAGGAAGCTGCTACCAAGCAGAGTGGGACCTGGACACTACTTGTGTCTACTAGACACTATTCCATTTATTAGCGTTATAAAAGAAAAGATGTTTTTACCGATGAAAAACCCTATATTAGGTACATGTCGGAGACACTCACTGCTGGATAAAAGAGAGTATGCTCCTTTAATTCCATGAATGACTGATCAAGGATCGCTTTGAACACCATTTATCTCGTAATCAAATCTTTCCAATATCCCTCAAAAACCTGCTCTGCTAACTATCAGTTTCTACAACAGAACGATCATGATTTTGGTAAGGGCACCACGAAGCTATCAGGAGGAGATATTTACTAATCTTTCATTAACGAAATAATAGATGAATGGTCCAACGTACCCACTTTAAAACTAATAGCGGCTGTCAGGAGCCCAGCTGTGCCAATTCACCACTTTAGGAACGAGAAGCGAACTAAACCAAAATGCGACCCGCAAATGTTTCTTGGATTGTAACTGGGGACAAGCCGGTCAGCTATTGGCCAGTTTTTTTTCTCTGTCCCTAGTTACAATCCTAGAGGTCTTGGCGAAAGTTAACTCGGCCCAATTCCCAGCTCGTTTCTAAAATGGCGAATGAAAATCGAGGTAAGGTTTTTGGACAGCTTCAGGGCTCTATGTTCGTTTGTCTTAATTACTAAAACCACGGAGTTGCTTCAGCTTTGCTACGTACATTATAGCTTACTATATTATAGTTGTTTTTTGCTGAATGTGATGAACTCTGATTTGGCCTGCGATAGGAGAGCACCATAAACTGGTAAAAGCTTGAAACAAAATTTATGACAAAATCAGAAATTTTATTTTACAAAAACATGAAAAATTAAACGTATGCTGGGAGAGAACTACTGAAAAGTTTTCATTTGAATGGTAACACCACGAGACTTTGTTTTGGGGCTCACACGGGCCTTGGGGCTTCATGGGAGATTCTTTATGTGTCTCGAAGTTATCTATGGATTCTGTGTTAACGTACAAAGAAACGGAAGAAGAAACGTTATCAGTTTCAGAAACAACTTTTATGCAGATAACTAGCCACAACGAAGTGGTAAATATGATTTTCCGTGGTAGCAATCAAGACACTTGAACACGCCGTGTCGAAAATCAAAATTCAAAGTTGTGATTCAGAAAAAAATTATGTTGTAGAATGTGAAGTAAACAAAGAATACTTTTTCAAAATTTGTGCTCTATGTCCTTCAATTAGAGTGTCGTCGTTTGGCTAGTTATCTATGCCATATGTGTGCCTGGATCAGACTGTGAAGAGTTTTGATTGTCCAGTTTATTGCTTATTGGCTATGCTTTATGTCGTGGCTTTAATTGTTTTAAAGTCAAAAGAATAGACAGGCAATTATTTTATATGTACAGCAGGCCTTTGTAAAGTTTTATTGTTTGGCGATAAAAAGAGTCTGCTGCATATTCACTTTCGTCACACCACATTTCTACCCAGTAGAAGTATTGCGTGACATAAGAGGCATTTCGTGACAAAAATGCGTTGTTGTGATGCTCAAAAACACGGTGGAGTAGGTTTCGGACCACGATTAATATATATAAAACGAAAATGAGAAATATGGATACGGACGGTTGCACCGTTCGTGTTGTCTATATATGTAACAAAGATTGCTATTGTTATTATCATTATTGTTGTTTATAATATGTAAAATACATTTTGACTGAATATCTATGAAATTAAATTTGTAATATTTGCGAGGCGAACTAGAAAGCTGGATTAAAAATTGGACAAAAAGGGAGTTCGTTTGTTAACTTGTGTGACCTTTTGCGCCGCTTCTTAATAATTCCCCCCCCCCTCCCCCCCCCGTAGGCTTTGGTAGATTGTGCTAGCATAATGTTAAGCATAATTCAGCAAAACGAGCATTATTTTAAGCTTTTATTTCAGTTTAGCACTGCTGGCATAATCCGAGCTTTTATGCGTTGAAAACCCATCATAGCTCTAGAATAATTCAGTTTTTATTTTATTTCTGTATTGTTTTTGGAAAATATTGAGTTCTGTGCTAAGGCCCATGGTCAAATATGGTACGGCAGGCAGCAGAGGTCACCCTGTGCATAAGACTGAGACTCAGGCCACCACGCTTATGGCTCGGCGGCTCGGCCCCTCAGATGGCGTCGTCCTCAGGTACAGTCCACTTCCACCACTTCCAGTGCCGTACAGAGAGCTTTAATCTCTAGAGAACGTGTTCCTAAAAGTAATAACGGAAAACACAAGCAAAGAGGTAACTCAGATCCAAAGAACATGAGCCCTCGTGATCGAATCGAAGAATTCCCAGGGGAAAATTTGTGTCTTCGAGGTGGAAAACTTTTTTGCAATGGGTGTAAGGAGATACTGAGCTCTAAAAAGAGCATTCTCAAAAACCACTTGGCTTCCAAAAAACATGCCGCAGGCAAAGAGAAGTTAAAAGTGACAAAAAAGGCGAGATCATGTGCGCACATGCGTATTTGTCATGCTAAAGACTGTAAGACTGGAAGGTGGACTATATCACAGGAAAAAATAACGGATTCCCATTTTTGGATATTTTGGGGTATTTAAAGAATACCCACAAAAATCCCAAATTTGGAAGAGTGAGACAAGTCCCAATCTGGGAACTTGGTTGGGAATTCCCTGGTTGGGACTTGTCTCACTTTGCCAAATTTGGGATTTTTATGGGTATTCTTCAAATACCCAAAAATATCCAAAAATGGGAATCTGTTATTTTTTCCTGTGATATGATTGTTCATTAAAGTCAAAATTGATAGAGTTAAGTTACTGATGATCTTTATTTTCCTTAAAATCAGTGCAAAATCTAAGTAGCATAATTTCGGTGACAGAGAGCATAATTTTCAGAAAGTAGCATAATGTTGGCATAATTTCTAAAAAATGTGAGCACTGCTAAAAGCATAATATGCTTATTTTTCGAGCACAATCTACCAAAGCCTACCCCCCCCCCCCCGCCACCCCAGCCAGACAGACATTCTTTTCGCTCGCTCGTCACGCAAGGATTGCGTGACAAGCCAGAACGAAGTACAACCCAAGTCAGTACCTAAGAAGGTGGACGGTGCTTTTAGCAGTTCAGTTATTACGTTCACTTTTGCACTGCGGATATGACTGTCTAAGGTTAGCAGGGCATTTACTAGGCTCGGTCCTTTCTGCCATAGCTCGAATGGTAGAGTCGGATGGTAATCAACCCTAGGCTTTTATCACATCGATACCAGAGTGTGCGAGTATTTTTTCAACAGAACGTTTCTGCTTGTTACACCTTTCTGATGTGCCACAAGAATGGCGAAACAGCTTTCAACGGCTACAACCCCATTCTGTTTATGCTGCCTCTATCGGTGTCGGGCTTATCTCTGGCAAAGGTAATTTTTGCGAAGTACGATCAGAGTTTCAGAGTTATCTGGCTTGCGTTTGATGATGTAAGGGAGTACAACGGCAGTTTTTGGACTTTAAGGACGGGCGAGATTTCAGCAGGCCTGTAAATTGTTTTTTACTTCAATATTTTTGTGGGAACGTGAGGGAATTGGAGCAGAACCGGGATAAGTGCAGAGGCCACTAGGGGGAACTGAATGGGACACACAGCAGATAATGAATGTGAACATGGCGTGGAAGATAATGATTATAACCGATGAGGATAAGGATTATAATGGTGGTGGTGATGATGATGATGATGATGATGATGATGATGATGATGATGATGATGATGATGATGATGATGATGATGATGATGATGATGATGATGAGTTATCGTCTTTAAAGCCACAGAGAGGCCGCTCAGGACCTCAGGCTTTTTTGGTGGGGGATGCGGAAAGAACGCTTGATACTTATTTTTCACAAGCCACTAGCCGCCCTCAACTTTAAATAATTTAACACCTGGTCGGCCTGTCGACCTGTTGACGCACGAGGTACGAGAAAAATGCGCTATGGAATAATTTTCTACTCGGGAGTATCCAAGCAACGGCTATGTTCAGGTGTCTAGTGTCACTTCTTTGAAAAACTTGCAATTTTAGTCTAATCTTCAGCTAATCAGGTGCAGAACTGTATCTGAAGTGTACAGTGCATGTGATCTGGTAAAAGAAGTGCAACAAGTGAACATTAACCGCAAAGAACGTAGGATCTAAAGAAGACCTTATCAGCAAAAATATACCAAGTATACACATTGAAAATATCAAAATGTATCCTGCGCCCCTCACTCCCCCCACCACTCCCTTATGGGGCCTAAACGTGAATGTACCGCTGACCTGGGTATGTAGTACAGTGCTGTACTCAAGTGAGCAGCAGTTTGCACATCAATAGAGGAATATTAGGGACCTTACGATCCGACAACGGCGACATCCATGAAAACGTCACATAGACTCCGCATCCTTTCAAATCACTTCGCGATTTTCCCATGTCGCCCTGTTACTTAAAAGAAGGGAATTTACAGGAGAATTTAGGTAGGAACTGAAGAGAGGGGGCCGGCCGGGCCGCGCCCGAGTTCAGACAGCACCTCACTGAAAAGCTCACACAATTGGCTGTGAAAACAATAGGATAACCATACAAACAATAACCTTAACCCTCAACACAAAAGGCAATATTGTTCAAGACGGTCACTTAAATTAGAGGTTCTTGTAGGGCACTGGACTACTCGGGTACCAACATGGCCGCTGTTTGATTGTTTTGGAACGAAATGAGGGACCTAACGAAACTACGACGGTGTCGGCAACGCCAACTGCAACGGCAACGTCAAAAAAAAAGTAGACTACGGGTAGTCCCCCATTTTTCCTCAGGGATAGTAGAGCAAGCGAAACGCGAGCACGCGTGAAAATCACCCCACGCGAGAAAAGGCGACACGCGGCGGGGAGAGAGCCTCATTTTTCTCTCTCTCCACCGCGTCTAGTAGAACGCGCGAAACGCGAACGCCTGAAAATCACCCCACACGAGAAAGACGAAACGCGTTGGGGAGAGAGAAAAATGAGGCTCTGTCCCCGCCGCGTGTTGCCTTTTCTCGCGTGGGGTGATTTTCACGCGCGCTCGCGTCTCGCTCGTTCTACTATCCCTTAGGAAAAATGGGGGACTACTCGTAGTCTAAAAAACAAGAGAATGCCTATATACTGAGCCAGGACTTCGAGCCAAGACTCGAGCCAGGCAGGAACACAGGAGGCGTGATTTGAAATCCCCTCTCAGAAATTGTTGCTACATTGGATGTGTCATTGTCAGAAATTTGTGGCCAGAACCAAGAAAGTGGCAAAAAATGAAATGAGTCAGGGTTATTATACAGGGTAGCGAAATAAAGGATTTCTGTCTTAAATAGGGTCAGTGTTTGCATGCCTCGGAGGTGGGCACACCTCTACTCAAACTTCACTTAACTGCCCCCCCCCCCCCCCCGGGTCATGCCCCCCTTCCCACCCACGATCCAAGAGATATAAAGAGATCAGATACAAGGGAGACATTATCTCAGGCTACTCATAGATCCGGCGGACCCTCACTGGTTTGCCACTGTGGTTTTCCCTTCACAAGTGTGTCGGCTACTCATGACCCTGGGATCCGGGGGTACTCCCTATGATGGCCTATATGTACGGGGTGGATCCGCCCGAAATGGGTATCTTTTTTCTTTCCGGCTTCAGGTCAGTATGAAAGGGTAGGGATTTTACTAGTTAAGGTATATGAAAGGGTAAGGAAATCTGTCACTTCGGTCGTAAAAAGGCCCAAAAGCGCTAACAGATGCATTTTATTGCTGTAAAAAAGTCGAGAAAACGTTCTAGCCCAGTTGTTCAAAAGTTGGATAGCGCTATCCAACGAATGAATCACTGTCCTAGTGGATAGTGATTTATGCGATGGATAGCGTTATCCACCTTTTGAACAATTGGGGCCTGGTTTTGTGATTTCTTCATATTTTAAAAGGGATGGACAGTTCTAAACTAGGTATGTGAAAGGGGTACCAGTTTGTAGATAGAAGGTATACAAAAGGGGTGCCTTTCTCGCAGAAATGGTATATAAAAGGCTATAAGTGTTTGGGCTTCGGTGCAGAACCTCCCCGTATAAAACTTTGATTATTATTCTACGGGGTCCAAGGAGTACTCATCGACCTTTTTTATATCTCCATTGCATAATCAAAACGGTTTCCCCTTTCCTAAATACCAACGAGTTTTGGAAGCCTTCACATTCATCATGCTTCATGAAACACTACGCGATCAACTGATCGCAGGTTAAATAAAAAAAGGGTGCTTGATAATAAAGCAAAGTACCAAATGATAAAAATCTGTCAAGGGGCCAAAAAATAATAAAGAAATGACTCATAACCAAGATAATAACCACAAAATGATTTTGGCGGAAATGGTCCAGTTGGCATCGCATCAGAAGGCAACAGGAGAAGCACTGAACTGTTTGGAGAAATAATTCACACAGGAAAAACAGGGATGACCAGGGAAAAAACGGGGGGACATGAGAAAACACCAGGAGAGGGATCAGGGACGAGTAATAGAATTCGGGGACAGCATACGGTAGTTTACATCAAGGAGCTCACGTCAGAGCACACGAGCGTGTTGCAAGGGCCTGATGCGAGTTTAATATCCAAAACATTTTGATCTGTTTCAAGCTTGCGATAAAGTGAGGAAAAAGTTTTATTCTTCAAAACCTTTAGCCCTCTTCTGATCGTTTTTCCGGCGAGAACAACCACGCATTTGCATTCCTGTCAAGAGAACTGGTTTTTCTTGTGTACATGACACTAGAATGGCGAAAGAAAAATTCTCAAGAAAGCTTGCCTTGTTCCCAGGGTTAACCAAACTTCCCCGCGCCCATCCGGCGGGCGGGCCGACAGTGCAGCGAAGCAAATCAAGTGCTCTCGACAGCTACATGCCTTATCACTTTATACTGCATTCTACAACATGGAGGTAAGTCCTTGAAATCAGTAAATGCTCGGCTTGATCATGTGTTCAGGCAATACACAGCATGTGATCATAGCTAATCATTGATTGAATTGATTAGAACAGCTGAATTTGTTAGTTTAACTATCACTTGCACGCCCATTGTACTTGAGCTTAGGTAATTAGTGCACCAAGAACGTGTCTAAGATGATGTTAGAGCTTGAGCTTCGAGAGTGGACATGTTTTTTTTTTCAATATCTCCAATATTGATGGATTTTATAATAGCCCTTTGGCCCATGTGTTGCTATAATTCCTCTTGTAAAGCTCAATAATTTTGTGAAATCTGGTGATAAGAGCTTGATTATGCAAATTTTTTAAGTTCCTTTCTCACAGGTTGGAGTGGCTCTTAAAGAGCTTTCATTGTTTAAATTTTTCAACATGCTCTAAGCTGCAGGAAAGCTTGAGTAAACTATTTTGATCATTATTTTTATGCCTGTAATGTTGGCATAGTTTTCTGGGTAAATACCTTTATATCCAGCAACGTGATGGCTTATCAGATTAAAGTTGCCATAACGTGACTTTGCATTGGCAGCTGGTTTCATACAGTCAGTCATTCATTAATCTCTTGATCTTTTGAGAAGCTTAAAAAGGGTATAGGACTTCAAACAGTGGTTACATGAATTCACAATACAGCACTTGAGAAAAGATGGGAACTTTCAAAGAAATGATGACGACTTAGAATGGCGAGGATAATTATGGTGGATTGTAACACACTTAATGTCCAGGACCTTTGAACATGGCCATGCGTTTGTTTATTACATGTACTTGAACTGCTTTTGACTTTGTTTCGAGTAACAGTTTTATAGTCACAATCGTATTATAAAATTTACATCACCCAAAAAAACGACGTTCATTGTTGTGAAGACAAAGGGTCTTTGTTAATTTGGTTTGAGTTGTTTTGATGTGCCAGGACTAATGTTGTGCATCATGGGAAGGACACTGGGGTTTAATTACAGCATTGCAGTATTGAGCTTTCTTTCGAGCCATATTTCAGTAATTTTTGTTTTAATGTGTATTGCGGTATCGTCTAGCCCTCTGGTATGTGGTTTCTCATTATTTTGACTAACAGTGTTGTAAAAGAAGATATTTCACCGGTACCGTTCATTTGCATTCTCCTGTCTAATACAGGTCAATACAATATGCAACACAAAACACAATAAGCAAAACAGGTTAATAAAAGTAAATGTTTTTAAGTCTTCAGACATATAGAGGATATTACATGACCACTTGGGGATACCAATTTTATCTTCGAGTGCTGAAAGTATCTCTCACGAGTGAGCGGAGCGAACGAGTGAGAGATACTTTCAGCACGAGAAGATAAAATTTGTATCCCTAAGCGGCCATGTAATGTTGTGTTTATTTTATAGATACTGATGAAATTCCTACATAAAACACAACTTTTGTTTTTATTCATTTTCAAAACAGCAAATGTTATGAAACTCAGATATAAAGTTATAAAGGAGAAATAAAGAAAATGATACTTATATTTTCTGTTCCAAAAAGTCAAAATTCTAATGAAGAAGAGAAAAATTCTATAACAGCAAAAGCGTATGTTAGTTACCATGGCGACACCAATATCCTCACACGTGAAAGATAAAAATAGTATCTTCACTGCGCACGATGAAGATATGATTTTTTAGTAAAAGGAAAAATCCTGGTATTTCATCAGTTTCTATATAATAAAATAGTATACATTATTACAATGTAGTTTGATTCTCGTGAGTGACCTCCTCCCATAAGCGACCAATAAATCTTCACATAGTGGTTGGTTGCTAACAGGAGGTTTGGACTGTAGTATTGATTAGATTTGCCAGTGAATTTGGTTTGTCTGTAAAAACAATGTAATGTTCCTCTTTCCTGTTAATAGTCTGGATCCCCACCTGCCCTGGAAACCACTAAGAAAAAGGCCAAGGTCAAGAGAAGGCTTGAGTTCTCTGCTTCTGACTACAAGTCCAAGAAAAAAATCCGTGTTAAGAGTGACTTAGTTATCTCTGTTGGTCCTATAAATGAAAAGGATGCATCTGCTAGTGATGAGATCATAGTATCTGATCAAGAGGTAAGTATAGTTGGCAAAACCACAGTCCCATTCGATGTTCTTTTCCACATTTTTATACTATTACTGGGGCGAGGAAGATCATTCCTTATACCAAGGACTGCATAAACCCTAACCAATGTGTTTTTTTTTTGTTAGCCTGTGGAAGAATGTGCAATTGGCCAGTTAGTTTGGGGCAGATTGAAGGGCTATGACTGGTGGCCTGGACGCCTTGTTTCCTACATTGAGGCACAAAAAACTCCGCCTTCTACAAATAATCACTGGATCAGGTGGTTTGGGGATAACAAGTTTTCGCTGGTTTGTAAATTTGTTTAGTATACATGTAAAGTCAAAACTAGCGAGTGAGCACAGCCCTGACTCTCATAGTCAGACAGCTGTTTTCTCTGCAAGATTTCAAGATGGTTTTTACATCCAACTACATCTGCATCAGTCTCAAATGTTAGGAAGACTGTAGACAGTCTTTACACGTTTTTAGTCCTGTGTTTCAACCAAGAAAAGTCGTCACAATATTTCTTTTAGTTTAATAAATTACCACCCTTTAAAACGTCCTTGGATTGCAAATTAATTTCTAATGCCTAATAAGTCTTTACACCTCCCTGTTACTTAATACCAGAGATCCCCTCCTAAATTTCTATGTTCTGGTGTAAAGACTAAGCAAAATACATATTGAAGTCTGTTTTGTGTGTTCGTTCATGATTGTACAATGTAATTGTATAAACACTTGTCCTAGCTTCCTGAGTCATGTTTACGCCCACTGTCCAAATTCAGAGAAAGTCTCAACCGTGGAAAATTGAGAGGAATTTACAAGAGAGCTATTCTTGATTGCTTAGAGGTAAGGTTGAATGAACAGTGTAATATGCATGACCATAGTCAGAGTCCTGTTCATGTGGAAAAGGTTTATTTTCTGATACAAATTTATTATGTAGTACCTTCATTTTAATTAAAACAATGCTGCAATCCTTTTACTTCTCTAAGCAGGCTATCAGCTTTCCACAATGCTTAAAAAAATGCATAATTATGGTAAATTTTGCTTATCTGGGGTCAATTTAATAACACTTTTACAAGACTAGTGTAATTTACAAGTGTAGCTATTGTTTTAGAGTCTCAAAATAATAGCTTGTAAATTAGACTTGTAAAAGTTTTATTAAATTGACCACTGGTTAAACAAGTGCAGGAGTGGCCAATCAAAAACTGCCTGTCTCAGACTGGTGGTTTAATGCTTAATCTAGTTAACTGCCTTGCTGATAACTTTAGCTTTTAAGAAGTCCAGAGCATTTAGCCAGTCTTATTTTGTTCAAGAAAATAGTGATTGTGGATTGATATTAATTTTTATACTTTCCAAAGGTGGCTGCTAGTAGGTGTGGAAAAGTATTCTCCAAGAGTCCAAAAAACCAAGCAGTGCAAACAAAAAAAAGCAGCAGAACAAGGCAGACAAAGATTGACGCAAATAAGATTGCCAAGCAGCAAAAGGATGAAGTACTTACTGATAAAGAGAAGCAGGATATGATGCTAGAATGGGCAATGAATGGGTTTAAACCAAGTGGCCCTAAAGGTTTTGCTCCAACTGAAGGTAATGGAAACACATGTGCATTGATTGCGGGCGACAAGAGCAGCCAGCAATCCTAATCTTCAGGTTGTCATTTCACATTTCACATGCGTCGCATGTATGTAGCCAGCATTCGTTTGGACTTCCACTAAGAATAAACGGAATGCACAGAATACAGTTTGATCTTGCGCGTTTCGACCTTCTACCCCTAGTAATCTGATCACGCATGTTTTGACCATCTGTCACGTGAATGCTACGCAAATTAGCACAGCGTTGAAGCAAAAACGTTTTGACCTTTGGTTATTACTGGTATAAGTACATGACTTTTGTATATTTAACTCCTAATGATACGTCCCTTGATTTCCATGCAGCCTTTTATGCACCAGCTTGATTTCCTCCTACTATAATTATGCCATATTTAGCCACATCTCAGCCAGTCACTAAGAACGAGGGACCGGGGATTTCCCCAACTACTGTCATCAGAAAAAAAGTGGAAAATAAAACCAAAGGAACTTCTGGAGCTGTTCACCCAGAATGTGAAATCTTAGCTGCACCCCAAATATTATTATTTGAAACCTATAGGAACTACAAACGTACAGTTCAGGAAAATGATAACTTTGAACATGAGTAGATCAGCAGACGTTATTGATTAAAAAGTCAAGACTCTCAGCAGAATTATTAGAGTTGGAAAGTCCATTTTTATAGTTAACTATAGTCATGTGTTGATTATTGATTGAGATCTTTAAGCCATACAATAATTGATTATGGAAACTGTCTAATCGATTAGCATGGGGAAGAAATAAAACTTCTTGTTGGCAAATGAGCATATTAAAAATTTGTGTGTTGTCTTTTTAATGGCATCATAATAAAAAATTAAAGAAGAAAGAAAATTTGAATAAATTCAAAAAGCTCTAGGCGAGAATCAAACTCACAACTATCCAAGTTCTACATCTCAAAATGCTCTTCAACCACTGATATTATTCTAGAACTCTATGGCCAGCAAGGTCAAATCCGCTGCGGTCCCATTTCTGAAACATTTCATGTTTTTGTTGTGTTTTAGAACATACAGCAGCTGTCCTAAATGGGATTTGTACAAAGAGTTTTTTTCCAATTATAACTGCATGATAAATCAGTTGGGTCAATTCAATTATTTCTTATGATCGATTGTGAGATCTCAGCCAATTCTCAACACTCATTAACTGTGTTTTCCTCATTTAATAGATGACATGATGCCCACCACACATGCTACTGTTACAGCAGTAGTAGATCTGGCTTCAAGTGACACAGATTCAGTTAATGTTGACTACAAATCACGATTTGGAAAACCAGTCATGGAACCTAACCTGGCAGAAAATATAAAAGGTAAGAGTTTGCTTTTACTGGGGCTGCAATAACATGCATTATTTTTCAGGTACATAGCAGTTTTGGTAATAGTTAACGGTTACTTGTAAACCTGTATAAGCACTTAGCAAAATTAATAAGGTTTCAAGTTATACAACTAACAGCTTTATCTTTATGCTGTGATTAAGTTTACTTTTCTTTGTTTTATACTCTTTAAAAACTCTTATGATATCATACCCCAAAAATGGCAGAATATAGAATACTAAACCAAAGATTAAAATTATGTCAAAACTTTGTTTACGTGCAAATTAAAAAAGTATCAAAAAACAGAACTTTATTGTGTAATACCCTTATTTGTAGACATTTAAGAAAGTTTTTGCATAGATAAGCCACGGCTTCACTCATTTGTTTCCATCTTTTTGTCTCTGAATCAGCTCTTTTTAATGAGGTGGTAGATGGGAAAAAAAACATTGAAGGTAAGCAGATCTGAAATAAATACGCACAAAATCTAAAATAATTGTTATTAATTATTAATAATTACTGATTTTCACAAAACTAGCTGTACATTTTACAGAATTCATACTATCCCTGGAATTTCTGGAAAACTCCTGAAAATATCTTGGAAATTATTTCGTTGATGCCTGTTCCTATTAATTATGCAATGCAATGGACTAATGTTTTTTTATGATAAATTTAAAAGTGCTTGCCTCGCAGGAAAAAGCTGCATATTTTTAACACCCCTTTTCTCCCAGAAATGTAGGTCTCTGGACATCCTACCCCCCTCAGAATTTCCACCAACCATTTGTTTGGGGAGGGGCAAGTATGGTTATTTTCTGGAACCACACATTCTATTTTCTATTTTTTTAATTGGCCATGGTGAATCAAGGTGATGAAAGGGGATAAAATGTTACTTGCGTCCAAGTTAATGTTGCTCCCTTATTGTTACATGCCCAACCCATAAGGGTTAATGAGATCACCAGGGTCTATGCCCTCTACACTTTTCAAAGCAACAGTCTGTTTTCTTTTATGTACTACAAAAGTCATAACAGTAAGAGTGCTGTGAGATTGGGACTAAGGTCTTCCATTCTTATGAGAGATTACTAGCCATTTGGAGAAGTCAGGGCAAAGGTTTTACATTCTCCTCAGTTACTTTAAACCCTGAGTGTTGGTCCGGCTTGTATTGGAACCCATAGTTTGGTACCCAACCAACAGAGCCAGCCATGCAGCAGTTAATGAACCCTACTCCTGCATCTCGAAAGAGTTGGTGAGACACGGTTACCACTGACAGTTTTGATATGAATTAATGTCATAAAGAATCAATTTAGAGTTTCAGCAAATTCACCCTGTCTTATTGAGGGGGATTGGTTATCATCTCATTTATTTCATTTATTTTTTTTAGGGATCTGCTTGGCCTGTGGAGACCATAGAGTTTGTGCTAAACACCCATTGTTTGAAGGTGGACTTTGTAAGGAGTGTAAGGTACGTGTAGTTGTAACATAACTGAACCCTTTAAGCCCCAAGATCCAGATACAAATTCTCCAGACTGATCTCCATACATTTCTTTTAAGAATAGTTGAGAGAATTTGGTTTAAGATCAAGGCATTCTCCCTTTGGTAATCAATTTGGTAAATCTCATAAGCTTTACTCTTGATGATCTGCTGATGTTGGTGGGAGAAAAATTGATGTTGGTCACTCTTGGCATCTAAAGGATTAATGCCTTTGTTGAGTACTAAACAGTTCATTTTATACACCACTTTGCTAAAAAAGCTGTTATGCTGTGATGTTGAAAAGAAATTCACCAGTAACAGGTTTACAAAACTGCAGAAAACAAAAAGTAACAAATCAATAGAACAGAACAGAAAATTACAATACAACCAAGAGGACAAAGCAAGGGGTTGGTTAGGTAGGGTAACCGGTCATTTCGCCCCAAGTCATTTCGCTCCGGTTACTTCGCCGCCTATTTTCCAGTCATTTAGCGCGCTCCAAATATAATATTCCTCGTTCTATATAAGCCCTAAACCAAACCAAGCGCGCTTCAAAATTATTCCTCTTTCTGTAAGACATTAACCAAAACAAGCGCGCTTCAAATGTCATATTCCCCGTTCTAAAATAGGGGGCAAAGTAACTGGGGCGAAATGGCTTGGGGGTGAAGTAACCGTAAAGCGTTGGATAGCCATACACAGTGACACCTGTGTTAAGCAGACCCCATAATAGCTCAGTATGTTTGAAACGCTAAGTAAAATGAACCTGTATTTAGTGGACATATCTTAGTTAAGTGAACATCGAAGGTCCTTTGGGTGTCAGCCTAGTTTAGGTTTCACTGTATCTAGTAAAATCATGGATCTCTGATCTGAAACTTTGGATCTTGACTTCTTGATGGTGAGAGTCTTGAATTTATTTTACCATTAACCGTCCTATCATGGTTACTCCTCCAACCACTCTCAGCCCCTCCCCCGAATAAACGGGAAGGGCGAGGGGACTGATGACAGAGTGAAAGAGTCAGGGGCGTAGCGTGAGATTTTGAAGGTGTACGCACGCGGAGAAGAAAAGTTGTGGCGTCGATGGCGGCCCAACCTAGCGGGGAGTCTGGGGGATATGTTCTCCTAGGAAATTTATGGTCTCGGGAATGCTATTTTTTAGCGTTTTCCGAGGGACTTTTTCAGTAAATTAACACAGGAAAATACTGTAGTTAGTTGTTTATATACATTGCATGTTTACCAGGGAAAAAGAGGCCAGTGACGCAATCAAAATTGTGGAATAAAAGAAAAGGGAAAAAGGAAATGTTCAGACAAAGACTCCCGAATTTAGTGCGAAAAATGTATCAGTCATCCCGATTTAATGATAAAAAAGAAATATATATATATTTTTCCCCATATTTCAGCCAGTACATGTACGTACGTGCGTATGTGCTTATATGGACGTTACGCTCTTGAGAGTAATACTGCTCCTTCAGGAAGTTTATTCTCAACCTGAATTTACGTTTTCTACGTTGCTTGTACAGCAATAATACACCATTAGAAATCAAAGTCGATGGCATTAGGTACATGTGTAATGCTCATTGTCTTATGACTTGTACGGCCCCGCGCGGAAAACCATATGAAAAAAAAAAGACCCGTATGAGGGCGGTACGCGTCAAGTGATAAGGCCGAGAAAACGCGTACGGCCCTGCTAGAAAAGCGTACTATTTAATGCGGGCTCGCTCCGTCAGAAAAATTCAAAAACACAACGGTCATCTGATAAAAATGGTTATTGAATGAGTTAGGTCGGGTTAGGTCGTACATTCTAACCTCAAGCCAAATATTTTCCCATCCGGCCCTCTGCCTCAGTCAATAAGTACATATTATTATGAGCACTGCAATTAGGAAACAAATTGGTGGAAAAACTGCGGTTAATTAACATTTTGACGTGTTTACCAGCGTTTTTTGTGCATGTTTGTTTAATTTAGACTTCTTTTCTGGAAAATGTTTATCTGTATGATGAGGACGGATCGCAGGTAAGATTTAAAGAACTGTGTTAACTTTTACTGACTATGATTTTGTAGTGATCAACTGGCTAGCGCAATCGATATCTATCGATAAAATCGATTGATTAAATTAAAAGTCGATAAAAATCGATAGAGGAAAAGGTTGTTGCTAATTGATAATTATCGATTTTAATCGATTTTCAACGAATCGATTTTAATGGGTCCTTAAGTTTCCATGTGCTTGAGCGGTTAACATAGGAAAAGAACGTTGTTTCCGAAGTACATTATTTATGTGGCCTTGGACGGATAAATTTGTAACGAAATGTATTTCACAAATTACACTCAATACTCTAACGAAACATTTTCGGCCAATCGACAGGATAAAAAAGAGTTACAAATGCGTTAAATTAACATAAACAACTTATTCAGCTTGGTTGCATTGGAAACTGTTCAATTTGAACCCTACACTTTACATTTCAATTGGTGAGGATACTGTTCAGAATCCAGTTTGTCAGTAAGACCCTTGCTTCTTCAAAAATCTATGATCGCAAAGCATCATTAAAATCATCCTGCAAATATGCAAAACAAAGTAGATAAGCAACTCCGCAACTAAATGGAAAGAGAAGTATCGTGACCAAAACGCCAATCGCTAGCTGTTCTCAAGTTTTTCAAATGAGGCCCAGTTTTCAATGCATTGATTGGGTTTTGAATCCTGAAGATAATGAAAAATCATGATAGCGATAATATCGTTAAAATCGATAGCGCTCACGATGAAAAAAGTTGTTGCCATCGATTTCTATCGATTGACCGACACAATCGATATCAATCAAAAAGTGATTATCAACAATTATCGATTGGTTTTCCCATATCCGTTTTTATCGATTGCACTAGTCAGCGTGTCCTTAGCCTCCGTAGCTGGTCACACTACAGACTTTTTACCTAGGTAAACACGACTTGTTGACAGTTTACCTAGGGAAACTTGATTTTTTAAGTGTGACCGATTTTTCCCTAGGTAACTCACCTCGGGGAAATTGTATCGTCTGGGTCTTGAATATGTCTCGAAAACAATAGAGTTTACCTTGACAGCTACCCCAAAGCAATAGCTAGGGGAAAATGAAATACCGAGGTTGCTAGCCAATAGACGCTCATCGGCGAAGGTCTTGATGACAGAACCGGACATAGATCACGCTGTGAAAGAAATTTTGGGGGCACGAGTCGTGTACGTCTTCGCCTTTCTTCACCTTGCACGTTGAATTAGCGTAAGAAATAACAACGAGATAAAAGAAAAAAACGTCTCTTTGATCAGCTAGATCCCTGTGCATTTTGCCTTCTTCAATTTACGGTCCAAAAAATTTAACTGGCGTGAAAAATTTGGGAGCCGATATCAGTAGTGTGACCTTCCCAGAATTTTTACCTAGGTAAAACAAAACCCGAGAAGAATTTACCTCGGGAGATTTTTGATGGATTTGCCCTAGGTAAATCGGTTTTACCTAAGTAAAAGTCTGTAGTGTGACCACAGGTAATGTGTAGTAGTCGAGTGAGATTTGGCGGCGGAGCCGTTGTAATATAGTCGACTGAGATTTGACGGCGGAGCCGTCACGAGCGGCGAAGCCGCGAGAAATACGGCCTGCCGGAGAACTACGATTTTTCGAATGCCGCCCACTTTTGTCACCTTAGCTGATCGCAATTAAATCAACCAGTCAAAGAGAAACCTGCAAGTTGAAACTTCCGATTATTTTCGCGCGAGACAGTTTAGAAATAAGCGTTGACAGGCTAAACACTTCTCCTAAGCTCGTGATAATGTGAAACGTGACCTTGTGAGTTTGGTTGAACAGCGGTTTTTTTATTTTCTCGGCTCTCGCGCGAAGGTTACTAGCACTACACAGTGCATGTATCATTCTAAACTTTGACTGAGTAAATCTTTTTTTGCAACACCAGGCTTAACATTTAAAGGTCGTGAAGCTGGTTTGTTACGTGCATACTGAGTAACCATTTCCGGTGGTTTATTCTTCTGTAGGTGTTCCTGATAGGATTTGATCTCAGATGCAGTTGTATAGTGTTTTAATTTTCTTTGACCTTTGTTTCTTACGGCTAAATAAAGACAATTCCAGCTCTGTGAAGTTTAAAGACGCCTTTTCCGCAATTTGGTCATCAATTATGCTCTTTTTAAAGCGGAAATCACAATCACTTTACATGTACGTCTTTTTCAGTTTGCCATCTGCTCCCTAAATTGGGAAATATATGCGAAAGCTCATCTAACATGATTGACATATGTATGGCCCTCGACCAATCCGTTTCCCCGCACACTGGTGTGCGGACTATTCAAAATACCGGGGTTTTCTGGCAGGCGGTATTTAAACCGCCTCGTCGCTACTCCCTTTTTTTTGGAACACAGCTCCGCCGCCAAAACTTTAATCTCGCACCCACACAATACCGCCAGCTACGCAGGCTAGCGTGTCCTTGAATAGTTACACGTATAAAGTCAACCACAATGATCGTAAAAGTACTAGTGCTTTTGATTTTACCCCTGGAATGTAGAAGGTTTTTTTTAGGGCGGACTGTAACACTCGTTAATATTTTTCTCCTTTTACAGGCAAAGTTCACACGCCACCGGGGCGAATTTTCGACCGACTGACTGAACTGGACTGAACTGACTGGACGCTTTGTTCTCACGGAACATTGTACGGCTAGGCGTCTAATTTTCGTGCAGTTAAGGTGCTTCCGTGTGATGGAATCACCCAAAGGCCAAACTAACGAATTTTCAACCCATGCCATGAGAACTTAGCCTCAGTGAAAAATATAGCTTGCGAGTAAGCTCTCCGGGGCGCTCTGGCGGTGGGGCGGGAAAACAAACGGAAGCTTGCAACTACATCTCTGGAATTTGAAGATCTGCATAGAAAAAGTCAATGCGAAATGCTGATTGGCGAAGGTGACATTAGTAATGTCGTCATTTCCCTTGGCACGTGTTTATCAATGTTGGTTAATATTCGCGCTCGTTTCCGCTTCGCGCTGATTGGCGGAGATCTGAAAGCTCAGTCGTCAGGGAGCCACAGGGAAATTGGACGCTAAATTCAAATTCCAGAGAAGAAGTTGCAAGCTCTCCTTCCTTTTCCCACCACGCCGCCAGAGCGCCCCGGAGAGCTTGTTCGCAGGCTATGATAAATAAAGATGTTCGAGTTCTTCCTTCTAGAGATGTCATAGTCTCTCATACCATGGAAAACGCCTTAAACTTTGTTCTTTCTCAGCACTGTATCAAAAAAAAAACGCGATTGGTAAAAATTCAGATCAATTTTTTTTATGTTCCTTTTGTCAGTGGTTGAAGATATACAAGCTTGACTAAATCTAATGATTCCAGGCTGTTCATCACCAATCACGCCAGTGGGAACTACTCCGCACTTTGTAATCTCCACAAATTATTTTTCTTTAATAAATTAGATGTACTGCACTATTTGTGGTGATGGAAAGGAGGTTTTTATGTGTGACAAGACTGGTTGTTTTAGGTAAGAAATATTGGTTCTTGCACTCATTGACGTTGATAGTACCTTAATGAAGGTGAAACGATACGATTTTTTTTTTGTTCAGAATCACATTTAGCCGGAGTCACTTTTTGGTTAACTTTCGCTAGACTTCCATCTTTAAGATAATAACATGTTTTGCGAAAACACCGATAAAGAAAACCAAGGGCTGGTAATTTTAAACGAGGTCAAAGTTAAACATGGTCAAAATCTCAACAGAGGATTACCAGCTCTCCAGTAAACAAAACTTGGCACAGTCCAAACTCCGTTTTTGGCAAGCCTCAGCGCATGTTTAAGTCCATGGCAAAGCCACGCTTCAGCGTTTTACAACCTGGCTTAACCTAGCCAATAGCCTACAGAAGAGTCTTTAATTTTGAATGTTTTTCACTCGAGGGAAGGCAAGCGCAAAGCTTCCCTCCCTTCGTGCGTCTCTCGCGCTCCAAGCCCGCTTCACGCTGGCTTTTGCTTACAGTACCTGAAAAACATGCAGAATTAAAGCCTGTGAACAGATTATCCTGGTAATTTACCAGTGTACGTTTGTGTGCATTTCTCAATTTCTCATTTGGGGATGTTTTTCACCACTGTTATGGGAAAAGTTTTAGTTTCAACGGTGAAGGTACTGTCCATTGTTTTGTAGCCTCTCGTCTGTATCATAACATAACAAGAGTAAAGCGCGCGCTTTCATTGGTCAATTACCCATTTGCTATATATTTGCACATGGGTGAATGGTGACAAAAGCTAGTGCGTCACTTTCTCAGCGGCTAAATTTTTTTACCTAATGGCTGGCAAAGATTTTTGTCCTAATACTGAAAGAAAGTTTACAAAGACCGTTAAAGATAAAGTAAAAGTTAAACCTGTCATGGATGTGATTTCACAGGTCATACTGCAGTTTGTGTATTGGTATGCTATGTGGTGTCGCTGTTGTAAAACAGGTATTGTTCCCATGATCCTTTATCGTTTAAAGTGAATTAGTGAATTAGATTGGCATGTTCAAAGGATTTAATCTGCTCTAAAGGGCGGCATTTTTTTTCTTGCAGTGATGAAACTATTGCCACCTATTATGAACCCCGTAAATTGCCGGCCCGGAAAGCGGGACGAATTTTGCCTTCCTTTCTTATGGAAAACGTTAGGCCGGTTTCTGTTCTTCTGGGAAACAGTTCGGTTACTGAACAGAGCTCGACCTTTCGAGTTTTACTCTCGGTAACTGGGCTGGAGTGATCATTCATAAAATTTCTGGCCCGGTTACTGAGATCTCGGTCGCAGAAACTGAGATCTCGGCAGCCGGGATAGCCCACCATTACAATTTGAGGACAACAAAATTTTTACAAAAGAAAGAGTAATGACGCGAAATCTATGAAACCGGGGTCATGTGAACAGGCTTTGAAGGCAATTTGAATGGTATTAGATATTCTTCCTGATTCCTGATTGTGAGCAACAGGAAACAAATTGATGGAAATGCAGCAGTTAATTAGAGAAGGCAATGTTTTTGTTGCTATTAACTTTTTTCCTTCCGGACAAGTCATAAAGTGTTTATATATTTTTGTTGTTTGGTAGATTGGCGCTTGTGAAAAGTGGGTGTGTTACATGTGTTCAGGAAAATCTCAGGGACTCATCACACCTCGGAAGGACTGGTCCGCCGGACTACAGGAATTATTTATGAATGACAAGGAACAAGATTTTGTAAGAAGCTTCTTCATGTATTCCGTTCAGTCACTGTTTACCCAGTGATGAACGAATAATGCATTTAACTCTCGCATTTTCGACACTTCGTTATTACATACACCTGGGTGATACGAACAGCTGTTAAATCCCCGACAAAACTTGCTAAAGTTTGGCAAAGTTTCCTGTCCATAGCTTCTAGGCCCCAACAACGCATCAATCGAATTTTTCAAAAAATGTGTAAATAGGTATTAGTCCTCCCATGCAAAGGTTTTCTTTTCTTTTCTTTTTTTTTTTTTTTTGTTTTTAACGTTCTTCATCCGTTAACCGTCTACGCGCACAGAGACGCATTATACGTCCACAGAAACTAACTTTCGAAGGACGTCGCTCAAGACCGATTACGATGGATATTTCGTGTGGAATGCGTCTTGTGCCCGTCTTTGTTCGAGAGGTGCATAACCAGACGAACTCCAAATGTTTGCCCAAGTTCGTTCAGACGGATTGTGCGTATTTAATGTAAACTGAAATGATCAATGAATGCAACATTTTTACCTCCGCAGAAAGCACCCTACACTTTTCCAGCCCTCCCCCCAGAGGAACGTCGATCCATCAGAGTGTTATCACTGTTTGACGGAATAGCCTCGGGTAAGTACGAAAATGGGCTCGCTTTATTTTTACATGTAAAGGAGACCGAGACCGCAATTTTATACGCGGTCATCTGAGCCACTGGTAAGTCTAGCCAATTGCAGCAGTGCTTTCTCCTCAGTTATTGAAGAACCTGTGGTTTGGTCCGGTCGCGGGGAATCCGCTGGGAACTTGCCGCTCTGTAGTCCAGCTTTTTACCACCAGACCTAATCCTGCCGCGATTTTCACAAAGTGACACCATCGTGAATCCATAACTGAAAGATATTAACTGGCCATTTAATTCTATTCTTTAACAGGACTTCAGGCGTTAAAAGAACTTGGTATTGAAATAGAACTTTATTGTGCTTCTGAAATTGACGAACAAGCCGTTCAGGTAAGTTCTTTTGTAAACTCATGTACCCTTATCTCTCCTCTAACATAAAAAATGCAGCCAGTTGAAAGGATGAAAAACTGTTAATTGTTGTTAATAAACCATTTTCATGATGACGTCTTTTTAGACCCTGTTTACACGGAGTGGGGGACCCCGGTCTACTGGGGTAAGTTTCTTTTGTTTTGTGTCCCCCAGAGCGTGAAAACAAAAGAAACCAACCCCACTAGACCGGGGTCCCCCACTCCATGTAAACAGGCCCTTACTGCTAAAACCAGAATTCGTTTTGTTTTTCCTTTCATATTTAAATTTGGTAATCCCCTGTTGAGGTATAAATAACAAAAGCACTGAAGGATTCTGGTAGTAGAAAGAAGAAGAGAAGTAAAAGAACGCCATAATGCAAATGGCCCATTATTAAAACTGTTAATTGTTAATTAATTCAAAGTTAATTTGAATGGAAACCTTTTTGTATCCTTCTGAGTCTTAAGTAATCCTCGGCAACCTCAAGAAGACACTTCTGATCACATTTTACAGGTTTTTTCCCTCAGTCTTAAAGGAGCTGGGTCAAGCAGAGGGAAATATGTTTCAAAATTCAAACAGAAAACCTGCCACCAAATTGAGTAAAACAAAATAATCGCTCAAAACGTTAAAAGAAGGTATAAGTAAAGCAAAGAACAAAAGAAGGTACATATGGACAAACTTGTGACCTTTTTTTATGTTATTATAACCATGTTAACCGTTTTTGTTCTTCGCCAGGTCGCTAAAGTCCAACATGGTAGTAGAATCTGTCATATTGGGGATATACAAAAGATTTCTAGGGCACAAGTAAGTTAATTGTGGAAGCTAATGTGCGCTTTTCTCATTATATAGATTTGTGCTAGGGTTCGCGCTACTCGTTGGAGCTCTTAGAAGCTCTGGAATTTAGTTTTAGATTTCGATGACGCTTGAAAGCCCACCTTGAAAAAAAGAATTTCCGCTCAAAGTGTTTGAATGGGAAGTGTGATTCAAAGATTAAGCAGATTTGGGGCGAATATAGTGTACTCTGTGTGCGTTCGAAGAAAAAAGAAAGAAAAACCTGGCATTTTTGTAAGTTTGGGAACTAGTACCTTTTTAAAAGCGGCTTTTTGTGCCTGTGGCTAAAATTAAAAGAAGTTGTCAAAGTACCACTTGTAATTCGAACCTGCTTCAGTTTTATCGGTCAACCCGACACTACGATTAAACGCTTCGACTAGATTAGTTCCTTAATTTTTAAAACCCGCAATCGCGCCGAAAACCGCTACCCTCCTCTTTGTTCAAGCAACTACAAAGCACGGTTAACCTGTCAAACTCGTTAAAACCGGTTTGTGGTTTATTCTTGTTTCGCAGATTGAACAATTAGGTCCATTTGATTTTGTTTTTGGAGGAAGCCCGTGTAACGACCTTTCCATTGCAAATCCAGTAAGAAGAGGAATTTATGGTAAGCAGTCCGAAAGTGTTAAGGAATACCTTGGTGGATGGCGCTGGTTTGAATTGTTTTTCATTTTTCATTGCTGCGTTGTCGGATTGGCTAAAATATTTCGCGCCACGTTATCACTTGAACCAATCAGAAGTGAACCAAAACCAATCTAACTTGGGCGAACCTATTTTCCCGCGCTTGGCCGGGCGCCGACCGACAGCATGTGTTCCTCGAAATCTGATTGGCCCTTTTCAAACCTGACCCTGCGACTGAAACTTTGAGGGAAGGACCGCTTGCAATGTATACTTAAAGTCTAGCTGGATTGACCACTCCGTATCTTCTACCCCCCACTGCGCATTCGACGTCTTTTTTGGGGAAGGCGAGTGTCTACAATCAGTTGATCCATATGCGTGAATTATGCTTGTCTTCTTGGTCGTGATTCACAGAAAAGAGCCTCCTTTTTCACGGCATACGTCTGTATACTTGGTGACCAACGCAGGAAAAGTGGATTATAACCATGAAAACAGATCACCAAAACTTACCTACCATTAATCACTTGACTGATAATAGCTTTGTTCTTCACAGAGGGAACTGGTCGCCTTTTCTTTGACTTTTTCCGGCTTCTTGAATACGCGCGACCCAAGTCAGAGATGGAAAGACCATTCTATTGGCTTTTTGAGAATGTTGTTGGCATGAGAGCGGAAGACAAATGTGTCATTTCAAGGTTTCTTGAGGTATGAAAACTGACAAAGGTCGCGTCGCTGTTTACACAGGGTATCTAGTCTTCATGTTCAACACTACTGATTTTTTCAAATTTGATTCCGAATTAGCCACGTTAGAAACGAGAAAAGAGTTGGAGCCGAAATGCGTCCCGCAATTGTTAGTAGGATCGTTATTGGGGACTGACCCGTCGACTATTGGCCAATTTTTTCCCCCTGTCCCTAGTAACAGTTGTAGAAGTCTTTGCGAAAATTAACTCGTCCCAGTCTCCTCGTTTTTAAGTGGTCAAATTCAGTTAAGTATTTTGATGATTAAATTGTATTTACCCTTGCGTTATCGTACTGCTAACTCGCTTCCAGGATCCAACCCCTTCTTTTCTTAATTAAAAAGGAGAAAATCGTGTCAGGGTCCGAAATTAACTTTTTAATACGAGCGCCAACTGGCGATCAAGTATAAATTTTTGGTCGCCAGAGGGCAAATTGTGGTCGCCAAAAATTCCCCCTCCCTTTTTTTCAAATAAAAGTTTAAACACGAATAAAAAATGCATGGTATGGACGTTTTTGTGCTTAAAAATTGCAATACTTCCGCTCCCGATACCAGAAAGAAACCGTACGTGTACGAGTGAAGTCTCATCTTTTCCACAAATTACTTTTTGGAGATATACATGTAAAGCCATCTGATCTAGAACGTAGGAACAGAAAGCTGTCTGCCCATGACTGCACCGGATCATATCAAAACTATTTTTCTTCCGATAACTACCACAAAACAATCCACAAAACAATCCACAAAACATAGCCGCCATGTTGCTCGTACCAGGCCACATTTTTTTGTGGGCCACATTACTCGTAATGGCGGCTTGGAAACGTTCAACTCGTATTGATAGTAGCTGTTGTGGAGGTATTATTACAGGAAGCTTCGTTTCACTTTTAATTAAAAAATATCAGCAGGACAAAAAGTAAGACACGTGTTGGCAAATAGCTTCAAGGTTTCAATTCTTAATCAGTTTCTCCGAACGTTTAAGTCCACAATAACAACCAGCTTTACAAGTCGCTAGCTGGCGACCAGCTATGAAATTCTGGTCGCCAGGACTAAATTTTTAGTCGCATTGGCGACCAGGAAGGCGCAATTTCGGACCCTGCGTGTTTCTAATACTTTATCATGAAAAATCTGTAGCGGAAAATTTTCCAGTGTAATTAAGGCTTTTAGAGTTAGCAATAGACAACAATTTTCCATTGTCTGTACCCCTATCGACGTTAGAAATGACGTCAAAAAAAGTTTTGGAACATTTTGACGTCATTTTTATGGTCGATAAGGATAAAGACCATGGAAAATTGTTGTCAATTTGTTTTTTCAATAACATTGACAGTTTTGACGTCCATCTTCGTGACAGTTTCTCGGAACATCGCCCGAGAGAGAAAGAGAAAAACAAATTGCGCCACCGGAGATACACAGTCACAGTCAGGCAAAACCTGACTGACAGTCACAGTCAGGCAAACCTTGTTGTGACACAGTGTGCGCCTTCCCCCCAACCTACCCCTTTAAAAAATCCTAGCTACCTCGTGACTGGCGAGAGTGGTTTTACGCCTAGCGCCACTCAGTAGCACAGTCACGATGCGAAAATTTAAATGTGCTTCACTTGCGTTATTCACGGTATACCAACAAGTCTTTTATGATTCCACTTGCAGTGTAATCCCGTTGTGGTAGACGCCAAAGACATTTCTCCTGCTCACCGAGCGCGCTATTTCTGGGGAAACCTACCCGGCATGAACAGGTGAACCGGTTCATGTTTTTCCTTCAATCTTATAGTCTGTATCATCGTTAGTGTCAAACAAGTCACCATGCAGCTGGCCCCGGTTTTCAAAAGATGGATAGCGCTATCCACCACACTTATCCACTATCCAGTAGATAAGTGTTAGGGAAACTATTTGCGCTATCCAGTAGATAATGATTTTTCCGGTGGATAGCGCTTTTCACTTTTTGATCAACCGGAGCCTTGGCAATTTGTTTAAAGCGGTTAAGATAACCAAGGATAGCTTTTAGATTTGAATTCAGTACTAAGCGCTTACAAAGCATATTCAAGTAAATTTTTTTGCCCACAATTTAATGTTTGGACGCGCCCAAATGACTAAATATCTCAGAGTACGCTTTGAACAAAAGAAACAGTAACCGGGATAAAAATTTGTCGCCGAGTTAGCGATAATTGGCTTTCACACGGCGAAACGCGTTATTACGGTGAGAAGTGTGAAGCTCCCGCCAAAAAGGGCTTCTTGAAAGACTAACGTTACTTACAATGGCTAATGAGAACCTGTCAGTTTACTGATCAATTGTGGTGCTTTACGCTTGATCATGCAGGCCAACCATTCCTTTACCAGGCGACAAGCTGTGCTTACAGGAATGTCTGGAACCAAATTGTGGACGACAGGCAAAGGTACGTTATTCGGCTCGAAGGACCATCATGAGTATTCCTCCTTAGATTCTTGGTCCAAAAGTCCCACCCTTCGAGCAGAACTTCGTTTTGTCTTCTTGAGTAGGAAAATAAAGAGGGGCTCTGCCTGAGTCTTGAATCGCGTCAAGCCTTTGAAGTCGCCAAAGCCCGAGCTTCGATTCTGGTCTAGTTAATCTTGTTCTCTGTCGTCAAACTGGTTAGCCGAGCATCCGTTTATTGACAAACCGATGGTCATCACTAAGCCTGATATACCTAGTGCACGGCTATTAGGTCTAGGTTCAAAACATTATCCCAGCAAAAAGCAGCACATGCTCAACAAATATCTTCCTCGATTCATGTGGAGTCTTTCTCGAGTACGCCAAAATTGAGCAAGGGAAGGAAAGGCTTTGCTAGCAAGGGAAAAGTGGAAGAAGTTCCAAGGAATTGTGTAGCACATGAAACGATGCCAAAAAAATGCATGTTTAGCATGAGCTTCACTGTACATATCTCTGAGCTTGGCGATCATGTGATGTAATGATCTCACAGGGCAACAAGGCCCAGGGATCATGAGCATCCGATAGTTTGTTGGTAAAGCGTTCAAGCTAGTCACCAGAAAACCAAAAAGTCATCTGCTGTAGATTTTGAACTCGGAAATATATTTCTCTGAGAAGCCTTCGCCACTGGTTACCAGTTCTTTCGCTGCACTGCAATGGGGCGATTCTTCACCTTATTTTATTGATGTATACGATATTACTTCTGCTCAGTTTCCCCTTCTTTGCCCAAACGTTGTGAGCCACGTGAAAAAGCCTTTTATGATGTCCTTGCAAAAAAAAAACACCTCGAAGACTTGGCTAAGTCTTGTTTTTCCCAACCCATTTCTTGGTGTCTGGATCTCGGAAGAAACTAGCCTGAGAGCAGGCTATCCATTTGGGGAATTCGCGAGAAGTTATGAAGTTATGCGCAGATTAGATTGTTCGCAGTCTAGTATGATCACTCCTCGTGTTTGATATAAATGTTGTTGCTCAATTTATCCTTGGTTCAAGTTTTTTTTTTCGTTTCACTATCTTTATTGTATATTACTACACCCCCAAAAAACGCAGTTATCGTGCGAAAAGATTTCAACCGAATTGTTTTTGTTTTCAGTTTACAAAGGTGCAAACCCTCACCACCAACGCCAATTCTATGCTTCAAACTAAGAAAGCCCTGCTTCCAGTTCAATACATTGCCAGTGATGGACAGGAGAAAGAAGATATTCTTTGGGTTACAGAGATGGAAAGGTAATATTCTACACTATACCATAATTCAAGTTGGTTGATTGTATGTTGTTTTGTTTTGTCTTTTCTTCGCTGCAGTCTCGGTAAGTCCTATTGACTTATACCACAGACGACCCCAGTTTGAAGATTCACATTTTGAAACATGTCGACCATTATAAATGTCTGGTTGTTTGTTTTGTTCAACTTTAAAATCCTAACTTCAACGTTGCCAATTTTTCCGAAAAGGTGGGCATTGTGGTAAGACTGACCAGTCCAAATGTTGGAAAAACTAGTTCGCTGTTCATCTTTGCAGATATTGTTGTTAAACACCGTATTCCAAGAAAATGGTGGCAAATTTAGTCGTTCTGTTGTCTTCATGATGACTGGCCGTCAATGTCTCGTACCAGGGTAAAAGTTCTTTGAATTCTACAGATGCAATCAACTATGATCGACATGAGAAAAATAATATTGTCCCCTTTTTGGAATAAGGTGAACACTACATGATTTATCGACAAACTGGGAAACAGATTTTTTTTCAATCGTTTTGAACAAAGTTGAAAGCATGTTGAACGCATGGAATTTCGGTCTGGTTATTAAAAAGGCAGTGTTACCAAGATTCAGTGCTACTTGAAATTCAGCAAAACCGTCCGCAACAACGTAACGTAAATCCGGCGTGCAAAGAAAGTAGTGTCCGGTAACCCGGGGCGAGTAGATTCTCCTACAGAGCTAGTGAATTTTTGCCCGACGGGCAAGTGAAGGTTTTTGGGGGAATTCAAATTGAAGAATTAATGCTCATCAAAACTTTTTTTTCGCACTAGTTGAAATGACGGCTTTTTGGCTAGTACATGCCAACTACAGCTTGCCCGAATGGCAAGCTGTATAAATGACTTTCTTTGCAGCTGGAAATCTCCTCATACTTTGGTAGTCTTTACACCAGGCCGTTAAGTAAGACTTAAGAGCTGCTAAGTTTTACTTAACCAAAGATACGTGTTTTACATCTCAGTAAAGTTGACTTGAAAACCATCCTTAAAACCGACTTTACGAACTTGCGAACCATGTCAGACAATCTTAATTATGTTGCGTGGGAAAGTAGGCTTAAGGTAACCTGAAGTAAAAAGGATAGGTTGGGTGTGACGCGTCCTGTTACTTAAAGAATTTAAATTTGACTTGTCTTGAAGTATTTCTTAGTTTATTTAGGCTCTATTGTAAAGACTACCATAGTGTTGTATTGTCTTGTTAACAGTTACGTTGTTCAAGAGTGCGTGGAAACTGTTTTGCTGAAAAAAAAAACTGCCGACGTTTTCAAGTTCAGTGTTATTCAGGAAAAAACGCGTAAAACACATTGATTGATATTTATTCACACCTTGGAGCCAAATATATTTATGCTTTACACTTGTCCTTCAAGTCCAATTCTGTGCATCAACGAAGTGTACCTTTGAAATTCAAGACGGCATATTGTACTTGAAAAGGTGGGGAAGTCCAGGCTACTGATTCTGATTTTTACAACCCACAAAATTTAGATCGTACAGGAATTGGGACAAAATATTCAAGACTTGTCTGCAAAAAATAACTGCTGTGTTTTATTCTCAGGTTGTTTGGTTTGCCTTCTCATTACACTGACGTCAGCAACATGGGCCGGTCACAGAGACAGCGGTTGCTGGGGAAGTCATGGAGTGTTCCTGTAATAAGGCACCTTCTGTCGCCACTGAAAGATTACTTCAAATGTGAATCTTGATTTTAATCTTCTAATAGTGTCCGTCGCCTTGAGTGAGCCGACCGAATTTTACAATTTTTTTTCATGCATCGCGAAAATTGTGGCTTCTATGACAATATATATCGTTGTTGACAGTTTTCTTACGTCTTCAGTAATTTTAGGCCGTTCGTTTAGGTAGGTTAGACCCCTTGCTTCAAAGCTCAGGAAATTGCATATGTTTGCGTGGCTTACAGGTTCCAAAATTTAGAGTTCTTTTTTATCGGTCACCGCTTTAAAATTTCATTGACAGAGTCTAAGATTAAGTCTCCTTGTGCAAAACGTTAGAGACACGTAGAAAAGCACTCTTTTCTTATTTTCCCATTGTGGAAGTTATCCGTAGATTCAAGTGTAAGAGCTTCTCCGTGACGCACTAGGTTTTCTTACCCAGGGTCAAAAGTAATGGCGACCAAGCGATGAACAATAAATAGTACCACAGGGCAATTCTCGCTACCTCACAGTCGGGCGCCTTGGTTTTCGGTCGGTGTTGCGTCAAATTGCTCCGGGACCGTTTTGGGGGTCGATTCTTGGCCTGCTTTTGTTCCTGTGAGGGGGACATTATGCTTCTTTTACTAGCCGGGCTATTATAAGATTCCGCGGGAGCTTGGGTCAAATTTGGTTCCCCAAGTGCCTTAATGTAATCCGACCGTATCCTAAAGATAAATTGGTCAATACTTCAAGATTAAACAGTGTATTCAGCCAAGTGACCGGGCCAAGTGACCAGTAAGGTATCTTTCGTCCACAGTGTTCTTATTGCGTTACTTCCTAGTTTTCTTCCCTTTTTTCGTCACATCTTTTCCTGCTTTGTATTTTGTGGCTGTTGTATTATGATATGTCTGTTTTGTTTCTCAAATAGCACCAGACATGCGTGGAAAATCGAATAAAGACCTTGTTAGAGTTTTTCCTCTTAATTGTGCTACATCTTGTTTGTTTTCTCCGATGGGGAAGGTGTTCCGCGGCAATTTATGGTAGCAGGGGTGCTTTCCGTTTACGAAGAAATTATGGAAATTTTGGTTGTGGTGTAATGGAAACACATATTTTCGGGCGTTCCACTGGAAAATTCCTGGTAATAAGGGAAACTTTGAAAGGTAGTCCTGTTTTCCGGTTGACCCGGAAACTTTCCCGGTGGAAATGCGTTTTCCATTTAGAAGTTTTCAAGAGGATTCATCAGCAAAGCGCCAGGCGAGCTATTCACGGCGATATCTGTGCCGCTTCCTTGGATTATGGCGAGAGAGGAACAAATGGAACTTGTTTCAAAAGGAACACGGCTTTCACCCGATGGACCATGAACTGTCCTTTGGCGTTCCTCTGTCCCCGTGGCCTGTTTTGCGGGGAATAAAATAACACTAGTGAGTTTGAAGGGTGATCGATAGCAGAAAAAGTTGCCGAGGATCAAACTGTGCGGGCTTCCCACATTAATTATTTAAGCAATAGACGACACTTTCTATGGGTTTACCGGCGTGATAACCCACTTGGGATGTTGGGAGAACACGAGAAAAGCTTGTAAATCACGAGCCGAAGGCGAGTGATTTACAAGCTTTTCGAGTGTTCTCCCAACATCCCAAGTGGGTTATCACGCCGGTAAACCCATAGAAAGTGTCGTCTATTGCTTTTATAAAATAACTTTTATTAAAATGGAGTCTTTTAGGTAAAAAATATGATTGTAGTACCGTGATCAAGTCATGTCTTCTCTCTAAAGTCATCATAAGCCAATCACGACTCACGATTTAATAGCGCTAAACTTTCTCAAAACTCAGTTCAGTCAAACAACAAACAGCAGCACTTCAAAACACGAGTTTTTGCACTCATTACATGATAACTTATGAAAGCTGTTTTACAGGAAAAGTCAACACATATTCATGCGAACGTACAATGAAAGAATACGTTCATGGTTTGTTTACTACAGAAGTAGAAATTGATTGAACATCAGACTGTACGCAGCTGTATTTTGTTGAGTCGATCCGTAAGAATTTCGTGCTTACAGAGGAAACTGGCAGCTATTGTAATGGAGGACTTCATTCACTTTTTACAAGCCGCAGTGGTTTAAGATCTGTTTCCTGGACTTTATTATGATCAAGAATTGCTGCGGTAACGACGTGGCTGCATTTGCGAAGTTGTCGCATGTAACTTTATATGCACGTACAGCGACCGATGGAAATATGTCAGTGGTGGAGAAAGGTTTCTTTGCCGTAGCCACATATTGGCGTTAATATTTGTCGATTTGTGAAGTCAGGTGGTGTGAGGTAGGTCATGGCATCGATATCATCGAATAATTTGTGCAAATGTTGGAAAAAAACTAGCCCGAAACTCTGACATCTTTCATCATCGTTGGCAGCTTGTTTACAACCTCCAGCGGCCGATTTTGTACCATATCTTGATCAGAGATCTCTTTTTGAAACAATTTCTTTGATTAAGGAATTTAATTTTGAAATAAAATAAATCAAGAATGCTAAAACTATCCGTTTTGTTGCTGGTTGGCACATTGTTAAGTTTTCCTAGAGACTTTGTACACCAGAAATTCACACAGTTGTTGTCTTTCTCTGCGATTTGGCATCGTCGTGAAATGTAAACTGTTTTCCAGCTTTGTACTTTATAACTTCTAAAGCTATGGCAGTAGCGAATTGTGACGCTCAGTAATAAAATGTGAAAACCAACGCTTTTAATATTAAGAAGGGATAGGTAAGTAACTTGTTCTTTTTTTTAGCCTTTCTAAAATCGTTTGCAGATCAATAGCCGGTTTTGTTTATGGCTCGTGGTCCGGATGCCTTTTTCTATGGGTTTACCGGTATAATAAACCATAGGTTTTTGACCAATCAGATCACGCGTACTATCTCAGTTATTTTATAAAGTTTTATAAAAATCGAGTAACATCCACATTATAGCCACTCAGCCAGGTACCCATTTAGGTAACACCTCGCTAGTTCAAGCTCTTCAAGGATTCATGATCTAAGTATGTCATTGTATCCGGTTGCGTAACACTTGAAGGTGAAAATAATTTTTAGTTGGGGTGTTGATTACTTCTGCTCGTTAAACCGTAGATTTGAAGCGGTTAACGCCATCATTAACTTAACCAGTGGCTGCGAGGAGCCGAAATGTTGAGACATGTTTGTCAGCAGAAAGCGAAAGGCTTTTTGGCCTGTATTGATGTGGAAAGACTACGTGAGAGTATTCCACAATTTCGTACGTCTTGACGAACTTAGTCTGTGGCAAATCGAGAAACTCTTTTAGTTTTGTCTCAAGCTTTGGCTCTGCGGCCGAAAAGTGGCGCTTATTTAATTCATCTAAATCGTAGCCATACAGAGTGACATTTTTTTAGCGGAGTTGCACGCAAGCGAAGCTCCATAGCTGAGAAAATTTGATTATCTATCCATCCCAGAAATTTTGGTAGTCATGTGACCGTACGTCTGTCCGTCCGCACCATAGGGAAGCCATGGTGAAATCTCACACTTTCTAGCTAGTGTGGGAGCCTGCAACCAGAGTATTGCACATCCATGTCGTGGTCTATTGACAGCTGTCAAAATAGTGTATCCGCTAACCAGTGTTATACTGTATGACCATATCGCGGGCTCAGTTGTCGACCCATCGACATTACGTGTTTTTTTTAGGTCAGGTATCCGCTGACAAGTTACTAGTTTTCAACTGATCGCAGGCTCAACTCCAAGTGGATTTCTTTGCAATGTTTACAAGATCATGGATTGAAGTAAATTATAAATTTATCAACGAAAACTTCGACTTTACCTTTGCCTAAATCTAAATATATGGTTGGTTTTCCATCTGTCACTACCTGTCGTCACCCATGAAAATGGTGGATTGTAAGTTGCAGTGTACGAAAGGTTTCTACGGGTTTTTGGATAGGTGGGGTCACGTGAAGCTCGTCTACATTTCGAACTTTGCTTTATTGATCACCAGCTCTTGGCGTATCACGATAGGTTTAACCATGGACTTTAGGAAACAAGGGTTTCGACTTAATAAAGGTTGAATTTTTGTTTAAAAACGTTGAATTACTTCCATTGAAGTAGACGTTTGTCTCGTTTCTGGTCAATTCTTCCCGTACATTTCTCGTAGGAAAGCCTAGAAACACGCTTTGTTTTGATTCAGAAGTCGATCCGCATTCGCTAACACTTGGTAACCGAGCGTTCTCTTCGAATCCTGAGTGCGGATGGTTTTTCCTTTGAATTAAACGAATAACTACAACCAAAATAACCACATACGACTTTACGACTTGTACAAGTTTTCCTTCAAGTAACCGTAAATTAACGTCTTGTTCAGTCAAAGTGGAAAAACCAAAAGCGAGCAAGGGCAACTTTCCAAGAGAACTGTCATTGAAAAATATAACACGTTCATTCATTCCTTTTTTTGTTGTTGTTGTTCATAATTATGATTTGCCGTTTGTCACCCAAAAATGAAGAGAAAGAGAGGTCCGCAATAAAATTCACTAACATGAAAATTGAAGTTTCGTGAAATAACATAAACTTTATAAAAAGACAAGAATCAAAAAAAGACTTCTGGTGAGAATAGTAATCACTTAAGGATATAGAAGACAGCGTGGAAAAAACATGAAAAGTAAATGGCTGGTAGAACACAATTAAACAAACAATGCAAGATACTAAAAGATTTGATAATTATTTCATAATAATTGAATAAGTTAATGTTTCATTGAGTATTTTTCAAATTGTAAGTAAGAATCATATGATATGATTCTTGCTTCATATTCATTCACATGTTAAATCAATTTTTTGATGTTGGAATGGAGAGGTCCTGCTTTGGGTGAGCTCTGTTCGAAAGGAAACAAAATATTGACAAGTCCATATTACGTGATGAATTTGGCCACTAGAGGAGTTTTCACGGTTTATTCAGTTACAGCATATAAAGCTAGGAAACCCAGATACACAAGAATGTTGTTTCCAGCAAATTAAGGTGTGAGAGCACACACGCCTTCCACTGGAGTTAAGTAGAGCTTTCGGGAGAGAAAACGTTTTCTTGAATTTCTTTAGCAGAGAGGCTTCGTGCCTCGCGTTCATGTCTTAAGAACTAATTTCCATGATAATGTCCCGGATGGCAGTTACGCCCCCTCACTGGTAACCAGAGAAACGTAATATTTATCACTCAGTCACATTGAGGATAAACTTATTTATTTCTTTCAGAAATAAACTCCTTTAAAATTGCAACAAAACCACTAACATTATCATTTACCTTACTTTTAAAAGAATGAAATATTTTGATACAAGACACGAGAAATTCACCCCCAAGATAATCGTGAGTGTTTTTACACTCCAAACCTGGAATACACAAGTCATTAGTGTTGCTCATGTGTCTTTTTATCTTTCTACGGTGAAGGTTAAAACAAACTGGCCCACTGTGTTATCGGCTTTTAAAATTTTGAATGGCCTACAAACTCGTGAAAAGTTTAACATTGTCATTCGATGCCTTCTCTTCTATTTCGCCATTCAGTTGAACTTCCTCGCCTCTTTTCTCGTCAATATCGGGGGTTATCAACTTTCTCAAGCGCTGCAACACAAAAGCGTGTAATTAATCATGATGAATAGTGCTTTGTGCTAAATTCTTGGAGCTGATTGGCTCACTGAAGTTTTTCGTGGCATGCGCAAATAACGCATAATTTTCATGCGTTAATTACTTCTTTTCCCCTCAGTTATCATTTTATGAATTTAACAGTGTTATTAACCTAACAGTTACGGCAAATAAACCCACTTGCTAATGGAAGGTTCAGTTCTGCTGTCTGTAATGTGTAAGAAGACGCAGTGATTCAGAATCACTCAACGTTGCTGTTTTATGCATGACTACAAACAACCAATTTGAAACGCAGCGTTAGAAAATGAGATGATTAAGTGATTGTCCAGATGAGGAGGAAAGAACCAAATTCAATGAACACTTAGGAACACAAAAAGGTGCCAACTTGACAGTTTTCTCTACGACGTTTCTGATTTGTTCAGGCATTAAGTTTTACCGGCGAAATCAGCATGTATACTTAAATTCCTTGTTTTCTAACCAGCTTCCTTATAACAAAATTCGTCTAACTCTGAGTCTAAGTAACACAGAAATCCTATGTGAGTAACTTGAAAAATAGTGAACTATGCTTGGCTGTTGTTTGCAACTCTTATAGTTGGTCGAAATTAAAACACAAAAAACGCCCTTTAAAATGGAGTCAAAATACATTTTATTCCTTGAACTGCCTTTTATGCATTTTCTGTGTAAGAAATGAAAATATTCCTGTAGAAAAGAGCGTGTTGCGCCATAACAAAAGAAATTGCTTCCCGTCTTCCTCGGATAATCACTTTAAAAAGCTTGAAGCCTTGTAAACGCGGCTAATGTTAACACAGAATGTTGAAAAGCAAAAAAAAAAAAAAACAGGTGAAGAGCTACTGCATTTTTGGATCCCTCGTGAAATCCGTCTGAAAGGTATTACGTTTTTTGAGGCAGTTGAAGAGGGCCGGGGCCGGGGCCGGAGCCGGGACCGATACCCCTGATTTCAAGTGACAGGGATGATCGAATGGTTGCAAAAATCAAAACCCAAAAAAATCCCAGGGCCAAAATTAAACCCCCCAAAAATCCCACGCCGAATTTCCGAGCCATAAAAATTTCCAGAAGAACTTACGTGGACAGGATACGCGGGAACTATCATGAATCTTCAGATTGTTTTGAAAACCCAAAAAAATTCCTACTGAAATCAAGCTGCCCAAAAAACTACTTGCCAAAATTTTCCTACCCAAATAATTCCCGAAATCGAAAATGTCAAACCCACAAACATCCTTCGATCATCCCTGTCACTTGAAATCCGGAGTAGCCCCCCCTTGAGGAAGAGGGCAAAGTTAGTAGAAGAGACTGGTTATGAAAGGCGTTGAACGTCCATGTTAAAAAGAAATTTGCTGCACTTTATGTAGGGAGCTCCCTGACCAAACAAAGTTCTTTGTTTTCTGTTCAAAAATTGTGACTGAATTGTGACTTTATTTTACTGGTCAATAAAGATAAAAATGATAGGAATGCTGTTGAACGTCATGCATCGTCAAGTCCACGAAAACAAATAACAAAATAGTCTCACAGGCTTCATAACCATTACATTCTATTAGTTATCAAGAGAAGGGAGCCACCAGCTGCAATTTCAGTTTGCACACAGAAGATTGTTTGACCGATTTATTTGCCTAAAAAAATCTGGGTGGGGTATCGCGGCTATAAGTACAATGCAAAATTCAAAGAAGTCAACGGGTCCTGGAATGTGTTTAGGGTAACTGGCTGAAAGAGCCCAATATTTTACCAAGAAATAACAGCAGCATACAGGTTTGCAGTTTTAAAAAACGTATTCTGGCAATGTTGAATATTCATCTCTAGTCAATAACAAGTTTGCCTTCGAAAACAGGACGAACGAGCGAATATTGTTCGAATTCACAACAATTAAACCTGACTTATAGCTTCGCGTTTAAAAGGACTTGAATAAAAAGTTAATCATATGAACAAAAAATTAAAATGCCCGGGGGATATACATTTAATTGCAAGGGGTTTAGCATTAATATGCCACTAATGATATGACTTGCTACTTTCGCATATTCGTGCGTTCGTTAGCCCCGCGCTTCCCTTCAAACAATCAAAGCTTTTCAGATAGCCTACATGTATTTGTGGATTATTATGTCATATATTCCCCCTGCTCAAACAACAAATGAAACCGAGCTCATATGAAAATAAAAGCTATTGGCACACTACAGTTGGCCCCAAGAGATTCCAGCATTTCTTACAAAGCACCAAGTTTGACAACTGAAAAACAAATATAAATATCTTTGATTAAGTTTAGTTTGTTTGTTGTTACCTCCCTGATAGTTCCAGTGGTATTCAGGAGTTTGTATATGAGGACAGCTGGAATTAAAGACAACGAAGACGCAGTGAGAATCCATCCAATCGCCTGTCCCCAGCCTGGATATTTGTAGCTTCCGTACGAAAGTGGAGAATAGGTCACAAGGTTGAAGAGGAAGATGAACTACGAGGTAATAAAAAAGAAATTGAGCACAGATAGTCTTTATTCTCAACTACGCAACACTCTTCTCTTAATTATACTGATTAAATAAATTATTTTTTCAGTTTTATTGATATTTCCACTCGAGATCGATTTAAATCAGTATTTTCTCCGATTTTGGAATGATTAGGGCCATTTTGGTTTGTTTCTTGGTATTGCGGACCTGCATGCGATCATCAAATGAGCTCAGAATGCAAAAGACTGAAAGACTCTGAACAATAACCATGCCAAAACACACAAAAGAACCAACAATGTTTTCCTCATCATCACGAAAAATCCCCACTATTGCTAAGTATAAAAAATGGTAGAATAAAGTGGCGACCTTTTTATAGTGATAATAATAATAATAATAACAATAATGAGGGGAGCGAGGCGCGAAGCCTCTAATCTGGTCAAGCGCGAAGCTCGTAGGTGCACCGCCTGTGAATCTCTTTGCTAAAACTCTATCGAGTTTGGTTGGTATTCGCCTTGACGTCATCGCATTGTTGGTTTCCAGGCAACTGATAAGCTTGCTTTGCGAAGAGTGTCGTAAAATACGTAGCCCGTCTTCTCCATTGGGAAGTTAAATAGTTGGGTGTTATGTTTATACAGGCACACGGCATACGTTTAATTCTGAATGGCGATGGCACTCTTACCATGCAAAATATCGGTGCAAGAAAACACCAACACCAGCCAATCCAGGGATTGATACGAAATCCAAGCATGCTTTCAAAGTTGTCATAGAAACGGCGTCGGCCTGTTAATTAAAAGAATTAAAAAAAACACAATGATGAATATCATTCATTCAACTTTCAGGGGCTGGTTCATGCCAGTTTCCGTTAAATCCGGTTAAAGTAATGAAACTTCAAGTAAAAAGCATTAAAGCAACAGTATTCATTAAAAAATGGGATAAACGAGAGTGATTAAGTATTTGACTCTGGGGAGAACTTAAACTAGGCCGTGATGTACTAAGTTGCTTGGATGGGTTTTTCCTTGGGTGATGAGTTTTCCTTGTGAAATTTTTCAATACAATATTACCTTCCCTACTACCCATACAGGCACACGGTATATATTTACAGTGTGACAACTCGAACCGGGGCAATTAGATGAAAATTACCCAATCACAATGCTTTTTGAAACAAAAGAAAGATTCTCAAGTTTTTTTTTTTTTTGCAAAAGGACCAGTAAAATTCAAGGTTCAACTCGTTTGAAAATACCTGACGTCGCAGGAAACAGGCTTGAAATTTATGTTTTTGGTTCGTTAGCAAAAAAACCGTGAGAATCGTTTGTTTTCAATAAAACACTGTGATTGGATAATCTTCTTCCAAGTGTCCTGGTTCGAACAGTCGCTCCGTAATGCTGACCATTCCTCTTCGTACAAAAACTGAGAAAAGAAACCTGTCTAGAAGGTCTTGCTTGTGAATAACATGATTTGTACTAGTTATGGTTTTGTCAGATCACCAAGTAGAAAATGAAAGAAATATGATTTTCATTTGAATTTATCAAGATTAAAACCAGCACAACCGAACGTTGCTAGACTTTCATTTTTTTCAAGGATGAAAAGGAAATTTTTTGCAGCCCTTTTCTCTCTCTGTTTTGTTGATTTCTATTTGAAATAAATATTTTAGTACTGAGATGGTTGAACAGGATCAATTTAGGTTTCCGGGAAACTGCCTACCTACCCCTCCCCTAAGCCATCATTTTGCCCTAAGTGAGAAGTGAGTGTTAATGTTAGCTTAGGGGAGGGGTAGGTGGGCAGTTTCCCAGATATCTAAATTGAGCCATTCACTTTACCATAAACCCATCCAATGGCTAAACATTCACAGGTTACCACCAATAAAAGAACTGAACCACTTCCTGAGTATGCGTCAAATAACTGGAACACGTACATTCCACCCTGATAAAATAATTCAACATGTTTGGTCATTTAATATCTATACAAAATCAAAACAAGGACTAATTTAATGCATAAATTTTAATATTGTAAACGTTACCGATGAGTTTACCCACTAAATTAGCATAGATGCTGGCCATGTAAGTGAAAACGCTCTTTTATAGCGATGGACTTCGTAACACGAAGGCTGATAGGATCGATCTTTAGTAGATAAGATCTTCCCTCTCCTCAAACACCAACACTTCCAAATTCCAATTAGACCAGAAACGCACAGACACGTTTAAACGAGTTCATATGAACTCTTAAGAGCTTCGTGGGTAAAAAAGCAATTTACTAATTTTTTTATTATTTTTTTTTTACAATGATTTGCTGGTAACCTGCTTCTGCACATTGTTCTAAAACTGCAGAGGTCAATATTTGACAAAGGAGACTATCGCTATAAGTCAAAATACTTACCTCAGTAACCATGGAGAGACCAATAAGGAACCAGATTATGCATACAAAAGCTGTAAAGAGTTCCTTGCGGTAACCGCGTCTTAAGAAGCGAGGAAACAAGTCAACCACGGCCGTCACCACGCCCTCTATCGCTACAAACTGAAAAAGTGAGACGTTAATAGGTATTTCTAATAAAAGAAATGAAATGAAATAGATTAGAGAAAAACAGACGCGTCCTATTAACATTATGTCATTAACATGTCTTAATCTCGGACGTCAAGGGCGCCACTACCAACCGCTTTCAGTCAATTTATGAACTCACTGTAACCCAACCCAGCCCATGATATGAATGATATGTGCAAGTTAGATCACACCAGCGGGGAGACTTCCCTATTCTTTTCGAACAGCTCTGTTAGGTTTTTAGGTCCCCTCGATTTGACCAATAAAAGAAGTATGAAGGAGATAAGGCCGACTGATTTTGTTAAAAAAAATCATAGTTCAATGACGTGATCATCGTTGTAAGGACTAAAATTATGAACCTTCCCACTTATAGGTGTTCTGCGATCAGGTAACTTTTCGGTGTTTTTCAAACCCTCTTCCAGATAGTAGTTCAATAAGTCCCAGTCTCATTATAGCGGGGTTTTAACAGGCGTCCCTCAAACAAATACATACACAGCCGTTACAAAATTTATGTACTTTAATACAGCTAAAACCGGCTTTGTTAAGTCTTTTACCTCGCTATCCATACCAAGCAACAGCAACGTGAAGAAAAACAACACGGACCACAGTGGAGCTAATGGCATCTGGGCAACTGCTTCAGGATAAACTATAAAAGCAAGGCCAGGGCCTATAGAGGGAAAGAAAGACATGGAACTGTCAATGGAGCCTTTTAACTTTGTTTACCTTGAAACATTTTCTCACCTGACTTGGCAACGTCTTCTATATCTACTCCTTGTTTCTTGGCCATAAATCCCAACACAGAGAAGATCAGAAAGCCTCCATAGAAACTTGTTCCGCTATTGAAAACCGCGAAGATTATGGAATCCCTACACAAGAGCGAAACACAGTCTTTAGAGTGTCAGAAGCCAACTGAGGAGTACTCTGCTGAAATACCATTTGCCAATAGCATAGTCCCCTTGTAAGAAGAAACAGACCTTAAGGGAGCCTGATCGTTGTTTTTTATGGGAAATGATGTTGATTTGGGAGGAATTAAATGAGGGTAGGAAAGCTATACAAACTATCTGATATTTGTCTACTATTTATTCACATCTTATTTTAATTTTTAACAACCCTAAACTCCAATATCTTTTACTTTTCCAACATTTTAAACGTCCACCCTTAATTTTTTGTAAATTAAAAAAAAAACGAAAAATCGTCTTAAATTTCTGCAAAAACGATTAAACCAAGGACCTCCAACTTAATGGAGTCATTTTTTGATTAAATGAAATCTTGGCTAGATATTTAACGGAAATAAACGAAAAACATGCTTCCAACCAGACTTACCCGAAAAGGACCTCTGAGGGCTTGTTTACATGGAGGTGGGGGACCCTAGGTAGGTGAGGTAACCCGCTTAGGTGGGGTAACCCGCCTGTCCATATAATCTCTCATTTTAATTTGATCACGTTTACATGATAGGTGAGATGACCCGCCACACGTTACCTCACCTATCTGAGGTCAGGCACCTTCATGAAAACAGACCCTAAGTTAACAAGTTTGTTTTCTTTGATCTTCCCCTATGGTACAGCGCCGGGGGAAACACGGTTGTTTAGATTCACTGAAGGTTCAGCGGGATTCGAACTCGTGGCCGCTGCGTTAGCGCTGCAGTGCTCTACCAACTGAGTTATGAGAACTCATACATTGGGAGCAGGCCAATTTGTTGAGTTCATCTTAACAGTGAAACGAGTGAAACATAGAATGGAGATGACTCCGTCGTCTCGACTCGTTTGTCTCACAATTCCTAGAAGAAACTTGAGCACAAAGAAAACCAAACCAAATACAGAAAAATGACCAGAAAGCCTCGGAGTCATGTTAGAATTTTAATATATCGAATGGGGCTATGGCAAATTAACCCGAAAAAAGTAAAAGTAGTACTCGTGCGTATGCTTTATTGTTACGAAGTACTTGTGTACCTGTAGAAGTTGTTCTTGAACTTGTTGTAGCTTCCTAATGCTGTCATGCTTCCCATTCCAATGGAATACGAGAAAAATACTTGAGTACCAGCATCAATCCAGACCTGACAAGCAAGCAGGTTACAAAAGTGCTATATTCGTCAAACTCGCGAGTCTCACTTAAAGGGAAAACATTGAGAGAAACCTAGTAGAAAAGTCATCTTTAAAAGGTTAAGATTGGCGATCGGGGGTAACAGAAGCGAACAAGCAGCATTCTTGGCCTTGCCCATTTTAGTACCATCATAGCAATAGGTGCCCCCAAACACGTTTTATGGCTTATACATAAGTAGAGAATTTGCGTTTCTCTTTCTTATCTAAAAGGATGGTAACGCCTTCTCGTTACATATGAGGGATCTCGTCGACATCTTTCAACTTACGATGGCTAATTCCGATTTTTTTCTAAAACTCATAGTTCATAGCCATAATAGACCTTTTTAACTTGCATGTTTTGTTTTCCCAATTCAGACCGCGTGGTGCTCTCCAGGGAATTTTCCTTTTGTCTTTTCATTGATTACGCATACATATGCACGTGCATGCACGTGCATATGACGACATTTGAAAGAAACAGTTCTCTGGGGTACCATTATGTTGTCTGAAATGGGAAAACAAAACATGCAAGCTAAAAAGGTCTATTCTGGAGCCCCAAGATGCAAACGATCACATTGAAGAAAACGAAATGCTCATTCAATCGGTTCAAACCAATAACATTGAAGGTAGTTACCTGGCCATCCTTGAGCCTTGAAAGGTCAGGTGTGAGATAAAACTTTATTCCCTCACCAGCTCCTGGCAGGGTAACGCCTCGGATCAAGATTATTGTCAGTAAAACATATGGAGCTGTTGCAGTAAAGTACACAACCTGCAAAACAGAACGAGGTCATTAACTAAGAGTGAGATTCTTGTCTACGAGAAAAAAAGGCAACGGCAAGGCCAACCTCAAGAGTCTTAAAGTCCTGGAGTCGACCTCAGTCAGAAGTTGCTTAGCAACGTTTTGCAACTTTTGCTATTTGGAGCAACTTTCTGGCAACTTATGAGAATTCCAAAGTCCTATATTACTGTTAAAACCTTGTCATGTATCCTCATAAGAAAATTTCAGTTCTTTAATGTTATAGATGTTACTTACAAACGTGCAAATTCAACCTTGTGCCTCCCGCACCCCCTCAGTCGGACTACCCTCGGTTTGAAGTCAGCGGTTCGCAAATATGACCATTTTTGAAAAAATATTGACAAACACAGAGACATAGTACTTTAGTTCAGAAAAACAGGAGAATGCACTTGCAGAAACCGTACGTTGAAACATCAGTAATGTTGCGTTGAAATGAAAACCAAAGAGGGGTCCATTGCATTCTTATTCCATCCACCGGGCAGCAAGTTTGCAGCCTTGTGACTGCTTGCTCACCTTTCCACTTGACTTGACCCCTTTACAAACGCATAGATAGCAGATAATCCAGGCCAACAACAGGCATAAGGCTAGATCCCAGTTCACTGGTCCTGGTTCGTCTAAACCATTAGAAACGCGTAACACTCTGTTCCTGAGAGAAAGAAAAGATTTAAAATAATTTTTGCAGTTTCGAAAAAAAAACCTGGAAGGATTCACGCTTGTACAGGATTCGAACCTTTGACCTCTGCGATACCGGCGCAGCTAACAAGCCTCTGAGAGCAGGTTCGGAAATCGACTAGCTGGAGAGAGATACCCTGAATGACAGCTTTCTTGGTCAGGTAAAACAAATCACAATAAATAAATTAAATAATGCTAATTGCAGGTTTTCCCTGTCACAAATGGTCTGCTGAAAATCGAACGTTAATCAGAAGTACTCAAAACGGAGTCAACAACATGACAAGAACTTGATAGACATCTGTATATGTCAAGAAAGAAATGTTTGACTCCTAATACTACAAACTTTATATATATGTGGCACCAGCCATACTTTGTCATTACAAACAGTTTAATAATTGACTTCGCTTACTCCCAGTATTCCTGGCTTGCTGATATTGTTTTTGAACCATTTGCAATGGTTTGGTTGGCAAGAATGGTGAGGTTCTTAATGGTGTCATTTATTTCAGTTGCGGGTTGACTTTCACTAGTGTAATCCACACAGTTTGGCGTGTTCCACTCATTACCACATCGAGACCATGGAAGAGTCGACTGGAATGAAGCAAACATGTAAAATAAAGCCCAGCCAAGAATCACGGTGTAGTAAATGTTGATGTACTGCATCACAAGTATACCGGCATAGCCGATTCCTGATAAGAGAAAAAAAAAACTTTATAATTAGTAAGTTAATTTGACGTGTTTGTTGATATAACTATAACAATTCAAAAATCAAAAGGTAGCATATAGTATGGTTAAGTAGTGCGTTTGTTAAGAGTATAACCACGGTAACATGTGCGGGTATGTCAGTACCAAACTCTCATAACTATATAAATGTGTTCCTAATGGTAATAAAAATCATAATTATAATAATAGTAATAATAATTCATTAATGTTAATTAATGTTTAACCAAGAGGCTAATTCGTTAATGTGATTTTCAAAGAGGTCCTGGAAAATCTTACAATTCAAAATAAGACAGAATCAACGATGGTAACAAATAACAATTCAATCTTTTTTACAGTCACGGCTTTAAACATTAACAATAAAAAAATGACAAAACAAACGATAAAAAGCCATCAAAAGATTGTTAAACCTAAAAGCTAAATTGATTAATAATCTTTAACTGATTGTGATTGGTACCGTGGGTAGAGATCTCATAACAGTAGCGGTAAACCTTGTGCTGGACTGGTAAAGACAGTCTAAAGCTTCGAGCTCATCGGTAGCCGGGATGAAAGGAAAGAACGGTATTAATATAATTTTAGCAGCTTGTTTTATAGAAAATTTAAATTGTTCTCGAGCACAGCATTGTCCTTGTTCCTCCAACCAATGTCGACATAATTAAAAAAAATTTAGAAAAGGAGGCACACAAAAACGTAAAGACGAATTTGCAATTCTGTTTAAAGACCACCACTACTGAATTGTTCTTGTCTAAGCATAGTCAATCTGATCCATCCAGGTGATATTAGAGGACAGCTAGCCTTACATTGAAGTGCTTGGCATGTGAACAAGCCATTAAAGGCTCGGTTAGCGAATATTTGTAAAAATATTTAAGATAAATTATTCCCAGGGAATAATTTTCGGCTTGGTTTGTTAAAAAAAAAAAAAAGAACTCAAGATACTTTTTACTTTTCGTTATCCGAGCAAATCTTTTCGTTCACGAGATTTAATTTGCATTGTTCTCACCCTGGAAAATTGGACAGATTTTCCAAGCCGTGATTCCACCCTGACTCATGTATTGTCCCAGACCAATCTCCATCACTAAAACGGGTACACCAGCCACGACCAAACAAATCAAATAGGGAATGAGAAAGCAACCTGCAAATATGAAGTTACTCACAAGTTAGCACAGTTCATGGACTAGTTAGGGCAGAGATTAGAGCACTAGGAGCCCCTTTCTCGAAAGGCACGATAACCAAAGGCAAATTTTGAAATGAAAACCAGTTTAATAGTACAACAGTTCCCAGCTCACACACCGGTCAACTTTGCTTCATTAACTGATAGTTTCATAGTATCAATTTCAAAATTATTGAAACTTTGATCTTGAGTGCAAACACGGCAAACATAGAACAGCTTTTCGGGACGGAAAAGTTATCGGGAATTTCGAGAAACAGGCCCCGGACTGAAAAGCGGAATGTCGATGGCTCGATCCCCAGTGTAACGGAAAAAATGAAGGTATGTTTCTGCTTTGAAGGTACCGCGCCCTTGAGAACGGCTGCGCCTTCGTTTACACCCTGTAAGCAGAGTCTTTCTTTCGGTTTCTCGTGTTCGGAGTACCAGTCGAGAAAAACGGTCAGGATTAGATCCCATCGGCTGTAGCCCTTTTCTCCCCTTATGAAATTTACACAAGGTAGAACTGTTTTCTGCCTTTATATCACACTTAGATGATATTTCAAGCTGGAAACGTTCATGAAAGAGCAAGTCTCTTCAATTTGAAAGAAAAACAAATTGGTGTGAAAGTATATATAGCATCAACCCCAACCCACGAAAAAAGAACCTAACCAGTTTCGAAAAAGTGCTTAACCCTAATCAGTAAAGGCAGTGCTTAACCCTAAAAAGTAAAAGGTAAAACAACTAAGTTGTGTAAATTTCATGAGGTGTCTGAAGGGGCTACGGTCGATGGGATCTAATGATAACCGAGAAAAACACTGCATATCTAAGAATGCGCTGATTTCCAAAATAGTTTCTACCCCAGGCCTAATAGCCGTGCGCTTGCCACAACGGGTTTGGTTATAACCATCGGTTTATCAATAATCAGATGATCGCACTCACAAAAAAAATCGGTTTGATGAGAGAAAACAAAATTGAATGGTCACGAAGTTTGGACTTCGGCGACTTAGGTTTGACGCGATTCAGGCAGGGCTTCTTTTTCTCCTCCTCGATCAACAAGACAAAACGAGACTATGCTCACAGGGTGCTTCGTGTGCTTTGAATGACCAATGACAAAATAGCGGTCCCGTCCTCAGAAGGAAACGTTATATTTTAAAGTACGTAGTGTCTCACAATTGCTACTTTCTTGCTAAATGCATTGAAAATTAAATGAAAATGAGAGTGTTTTAGGGGAGACAACAGAGTGTGAAGGCTGGCTTGTATCGCTCTGATCGTTGGCGAAAAGTAGAGCTTTGCATAGATACATGAGAATAGCTCTTTGAGAGTTTGTTTATATGTGGTGAGCCAGCCTGGTTGACCGGGATGGCTTGTTGCATGCCCATTTACCGAGATCTCGGCAAGCTGGCTAGGCCAGTCCCCCTTCTCATATAAACATAGCGAACATCATATGACAGACAAGTCACGAGCCGAGCCTTAGACTGTTCACAGTCCTCTATTTTTCCGTAAGATCATCGAGATCGAGCGCTTTCTGTTAGGGGGCGGGGGCGGTTTGGGAGGAGGCGAGAAAAATAGACGGACTGTAATATTAACATCACTGCATCTCGCGTTCAGGAGGCGAGACAGGAATTTCATGCCTTTTACCATTCGTTAATTAAGAAACTCCGCTGGTGATGAAAAACATGCCAAACACGTTTAGCATCGATTACGCGTGTTTACAAATATCTCCTTGCGAAACAGTGATTTTATAATGTTTCTGGGCCATTCCTCTAAATAAAACCGGCAAACATGCACAAGGAAACATTTTCCTAATCAAAATACCAAAAATCCTTCGTGTGTTTGCGCAAGATGTGCCTTACGGTATGAAAGCGTACGTTTTTATGGAAACGACGACTTGTCAACGACTTGTCAATGTCGGTAACTTAGATTAGACCCGTTGTCAACGCAAATTAACATCTATTGCCTAATGACCAATCAAACGCCTGCGTTGCTGGTACAACGCGCTCCGTGAACGCGAGCTGCAGTGATTTTATTACAGTCTCTCTATTTTTTTCGCCCCTCCTCCCCCCCTCCCCCAGAGCTATAATTCCCGACGCCCGCCCCCTCGGTACATTTGAAAATCAATATACCCGTGACGGTAAGACGCGGTATATCTAAACGATCTCACGAAAAAATAGGGGACTGTGAACAGTCTAGCCGAGCCTGCCTAGCTGGCCGGATTGGCTCACCTGATATAAACAGTCACTGACACCTAAAAATCATGTCCTCTTTTTCGAGTTACTGGCTGTAGTTCTACTTTAAGGCTGCTCTCTTGATTTCATATGAAATCAATCTCTTTTTACGCAAAAAATTTACTTTACTTACTAGGCTAAAATTTCATTCTTTTTGAGCTGCAAGTCAGTTCGTTTTAATTGACATAGAGCGGAACCTAACCCCATAAAGGGTTATATAATGTTGGGGGAATCTTTGCTCATCTCGTATGGCGTCGCCATATACGTGAATAACAGAACTGTATTCAAAAGCTGAAAGAGCTGATTAACCTGAGCAATTTTGTGCTTTGCAATATAAGGAAAATATCTGCCATCATTAAGTATAAAGTTTCTGAATGGAAAAAAACGTTAATGAGGAACACATTCATATTAAAATTTCAACTTTTTCAAAGCGAAATTCTCTAAGCTATGTTCTTTCAGTATTAACAGAAATTATTTTAAAAGCTTGATTCAAGAATGATAAGCAATGAGGCAAGAAATGAAGGCAAAGATATGACCCCAGTATATCGACCTCTTTCTCAGACACTGAGATGAACAGTTATTATATTATACACCGCACAAATCATTAGCCAGCGGACCAAATGGTTTTTTTGTTGTATCACCTGGTGATCAAACCAGCAAAGTGTGGTGTTACGCTCCTTCCACTTTAAAACGGCTGCTCGGCCGTCATTCACGTTCGAGCCAACCAACTAGAGCGTACGTGAAGCATTTACATTTGCTATTCAGGGGCACCCAACGTCAATTTTTGGAAAATATCTGTTCGGAAGACGATTTGAGATCTAGAATTTTTGGGAACATTTGTTGTAAAATTTCTTGCTTGCCTGCCTCTCCTGGGATTTTCGAACATCTAACAAATGGTATAATAGCCCATTTTTAACGGATTTTTAACCTAAAAAGGTCACCTAGAATTTTCGGGAACCCTTTTTCTGGCTGAAATTTCCGAAAAGTTAAGTTTTGATCCCAATAATTTTCTGATCACTAGACTTTCAGCTAGGAAATCCGAACAGATGAAAAATTTTTAGGGGATAAAAATATGCCTATATCTACCTTTTAAATAATAAAATACGTTCAACAATGCTATATATTTAAGTGGTTTTGAACTATATTCTCGTTGGGTGCCCCTGGCTGTTGACGCTCGGTGTACTTAATACAAATAATGTTCACTATATTTGACCTTTCTTTTAGCTTTTTCGCTCGTTTTTAAACAATTATTGGATGAGGTTTTTGTGATATCCGAACTAATCAAGGTCGAGGTAAGTGTTATCAGGCGAGCTGAAGGCCGAGGCTGATAACACTTACCGAGACCTTGATTGGTTAGGATATTATTTTACATTGTCTTTAAGTTATTGGAAATCATGCATTGCATACCCCACCTCCAAATAAGTCAGTTATCTGCTAGCAGATAACTAACTAATCTGTAGGTTGCGCTGATTTCCAAAATTAGCTGTAGACTCTTAGCCAATGAGAAGACGGATAACGAGCACAATGTATAATAATAATTATTAAAATATAGAATATTAATTAGAATATTTGCATTCTGTCACAACGACTATACTATTTCTGGAACATTGACCTCGACATTCTCCTAACTCCCACAATTCAAAAACTACAAGTCAATTTTTTTTTCATCATATGTCCATAATTCTGCACTTACCTCCACCATTTTTAAAACACAGATAAGGAAACCTCCATATGTTACCAAGGCCAATGGAAAAACCCATCAAAGCGAGAAGGAAATCCAACTTTGACGACCAAGTCTCTCGCTCCTTGATTTCAACGCCCATCTTGTATTCCAGGTCACTGTCTTTTATACGGAGAAGTAATTTAACACAACATCATGCAATAAAAAGCAGCAAAATTATACACATATTTCCAAGATAACATTGTACAGAGCAAAAAAAATGTTAACTATTGACTTACCCTATGCCCGATAAGTTTTTATTTTCCTTGAAAAAAGTCAAGCCGCAAAAGCGTCTATATCGATGGGTTTTTGTTTGCCAATCTATACTTATGGTTAACATTATGCGCCTTTGAAGATTCAATATCGAGTCTACTACTTAACGTGAATGAATGAACACAATAGACCCGGTTTATTTAAACAAAGGCATTTTGACTTTACCGCTCCTTTTTTAAATTGTTTGGGGCATGATTAGTCCCTCTCTGCACTGAAAGAAGCTTAAGCAGTCGACTCTAATGGGCAAACGTCTGAGGCCAAACTTTTGAGACATTTCTAAAGAAAAAGGATGGTCGGAAATGCAAAATCGACCGCCAACCTTTGCATTTCCCTAAGCCGGAACATTTGGCTCCTGAAAGTTTTGTGTCTGGGCCAAATTGTACCGCAGGCAATGAATAAAATTTGAATACATTCAAAATGCGAATGCATTCCAAAGCACCAAATGTACGAATATTATCGATCAATTTCACTCAGTGCAATTCATTAATACTGAATTATGCACGCAGTTCTGTCAGTATTTAAGTTTTGATACCGGCTGCAGATGCACGTTGCTTTACCTTGCGAACATTTAGTCCAAAATTAGACTTAACGGCTTGACAAGAATGAATACGTTAATTCTAGTGACAGAAAGTCGCGTAGATGATATTTAGTACATAATAATACATCATCTTAAAGCATTTCTCTTTTCAGTTGACGAGCTCTGAACTTTTAATAAAGACAGGCCTAATATTTCAACAATGACCTTTAAATCGAGACGTAACAAACTGAATTATGAAGTTGATAACAACAGTGACCATGTTTAGTGTTTTAGTGTCTTTCGTTTTAAGAAGATCAGTAATGAATCGGCAGCTTCACAAATCGGTAGAGGTTTCATCTGCTTGTAACTGAATTCGCCGGTGCAAGTAATTTATCATGTTTTTGCATCCTCCAGTACATACATTACAAACACTAAACAAACGTGCGAGTTTTGCCAAACACGAGATCAATATCTTTGAAGGCCGACTGGTTTTAAAATAGTACGGTCATCCCAAGTATTTTAAATATTAACTTCTTTGGTGAACTGACCGAGGCCGGTAAATTGTAATCTTAAGATCTGTTGAAAGATATTGGCTCCAAGACTTCGAATCAACATTAAAACAAGTTGTAAGTTAACTCGCTTTCAGCTGTTTCTTCCCATTTTGGCAATTTTGCCTAGCCCGTTGAACGCATTAATGCTAAGTAATTCGGACGGAAGTCAGTTTGTGGGACAAGTTTTCTGTCGACATCAAACGCGACCAAATTAAAGCTTAGTCTCAAAATGCTGGATTTGCCGGTCTAAAGATAATACAATCCTACAGCGTGCCATGTGCTTATACTAATTTGTTACATACCGGTGACTTCTCCGTCAAATTAACAGCAATGAGATGGTCACTAACCACTGAGTAGTGAAAAGGATTTACCACAGGGTCCAGAAGTGTCTAGTTTGTTGTGCGTTCAACAAATACCCCCGCGTATTTGTAAAAACCTTTCGCTCCGGTTAACACGCCTCAGAAGTACGCTTACTGATATACAGATAACCATAACTCATTAACATAGTTTGATTAGGACCTACGTTCCTCACGGTAAAATCCATGTTGATTCGTCATGCAAGATTAGTTTTTTCATGTGACCAACCTTATTATCTGTTCTGTCGTAAAATATGATCGGTGCTGATATCAAGAAGTTCGAATATGAAAGCAGTTTCTGATGAAAAATATATATATATATTCCAGTGGGCAAACGCGAAAGCTATACGTTGAATACACCTTTAGAGCAATCCATGGTACAGAAATCCTTAACAACTTGTTTTAAAATACCTCTTTCAATATTTCACTTGAACCGGAAGACCTTAAAAAGGGCGCGGTACACGGATTCTAGCCAGCGTACTTTTTGAGGTCTTTCAACAGTGACAACCCGGGAGAGGTTGGACACAGAACGAAATGCATCTTGATACGATTAAACGGGCTCCAAAGATTCCAATATCCCATCGTCTTACAATAAATGATGTGGAACCATCCTCGTGGTCAGGTTTTTTCTAGTATATAAATTTTGAGAAGACTTTGAGGATAAGGTTGAACTGAGGAACAAGATTCTTCTCCCATTCTTTTCCTTGGAACCACAGGCAGACCACCTTTTGTTCGTGTACCCTTAGTTGTCGGTTGTTTGAAGTTTGAAGTTTGTAGTTTGAAGTTTATTAATTCGTAAATACATAGCAGTTCGAAAACTGAATTGCGTATTTACGTTACAAAAATTAAATTATAGATCAAAAACATTAACTAATCTGTCTTAATTGAAAGGAATAAAAAAGCTAACAAGAGATGAGATGCTAAAAAGGTTAAATACGAAATTCAAAAACTCTAACCAATAAGTTACTTTAAGACATGAAAAGATAATAAAACTATTCTAAAAAAAAAGCTCGGTTTTAAAACGTGGCATGTTAAAAGGTCGCGCCAGCCTTAATGAATAGGTAGATTCGTGAGGCGCAGGTAATGGCTTGTAAAGGCGGTGATTGTTGTCATCTGCACTTGTGTGAAAAAGTGACTCATATTTCGTCATGGTGGGTTGCTAATTCGTTAAAGTTCAGAATAACAAGGGCCTCATGATAGCTAACACCGGGGCAGATGATGGACATTGCTGTCTTCTGTATACGAGCATCGGTCTTTTGTACTCAATAGAAGAAATATAGATGAACATTACGGTGGCTACAAACTGCTCCTTGATACAGATTTGGATATAATCGAAAGGAGGAAACCGTTTGCCTCTAGCCGCAGGTCAAATAATTATCTCGGGAAGAAATCGTTTAAAACAGGCCTGGAATGCGAATCAACTTGTCAACAGATAATTGGTTTATGTTTGGGTCCAAAATTACAACATACAATGAAAATTAACCCTTATTCGTGACTGAGAGGAGTAAAAAAGAAAATGAAATTCGTTTTTCATTTGATCGGAGTGTATATTGTCTCTATTGATTTAAGTTGTATCTGACAAGTAACAGGTTCGCAAAATTTTACGATTCAGATCACGTTTATTTGTGCAGACAAAGCTGCACCACTAAAACAGTGCCGAATTAAGGTCAAATCTTACTCCTCTGCTTTGACTGTGTTTCCTTTTTCGGGGAGTAAAGTGATAAGGTTTTTCAGTTGTTCATGCGTTGATATCCTGTCCGGATGTGAATGGATGATCCAGTTATGTTATTCTCCCGCGAAGCCGGTGATATGGGCTGTCGGTCATGGTCTTTAAACAGCGGGTTAGTGCTTCAATATTTTTTACACGAAAAACAGCAAATCAGGAAGCACTGAGAGTACAACAATCCAAATCAAATCAATCTGCAGCACGCAAAATCCTGTAACGATGACGTTATGTTTTACACATTATGATTATGACGATTATGACGTTCAATTCGCGGTAGATTCCTGCTTTTCGTTTTGAGGAAAGCAAGTATAAATTGTTTTGAGTATAGTAAAGCCTTCTGACATGTTCTAAGACGAAAAGAGGTTTAAAAAAAATGTTATAAAATCAATATAGCCCCAAATCGGCAGAGTGTTTCAATCTCGAACCTTTGGACTCTCTGTGATCTACGAAACACGGGTTCTGCACGAGGTCTTCAGAGCTATTTATAGTCGTCTAGTGTTAATTAGATTATAGTTATTATTTTAGTTTCTGTGTTAAAGTCGTTGCTTCTCATCGTTTTTTTCTGTCGATAAAAAAAAAAATTCTAGATAGCCATTAAGACTGTAGCGGGGCAGCCTGGCCTTCCCTTCCCTTTTTCTTTCTTTTCTTCTTCCACTCTCATTTGATGAATATGTCAGAATACTTTAAGCTTCCTGACTTTAACCCTGATTTATTAGATATAGCCATGGTAAAAAGCTATGTAAGTTCAATGAAACAAGAATAATCACAGAGGGCCTCTTCCGAGAAGAGGTCCAGGCACATCTACTTTATTGAAGTAGTTTATTCCATGCAATGTCGTTACGATATGTGTAGTTCCATGTTGTCACTAAAGTTCTTCATATATTTTAAGTAGCATGGTGCAAACATAGAGATCAGAGAAGGCGTCAAGTGGTCGCTGACAAGGGGTTTAAAGCAATGGAAAATCATCGACTGTCAGGCCCAAAAAGCGGTAGTGGTTCTTTACAGGAGATGCTCGTCTACGAGAAGCTCCTACTGTAAGGCATTGACTAGGATAATTTTGGTGTTTTGGATTGGCGGTCGCTTATGGGAGGTGGTCGCTTACAAGAGGTGATCGCACATGAAGGTTCGACTGTATTATTATTTTAAAAATGTATAAACCAGCTCAAGCGAATGGAAACTGTGAAAAGACTATCAAGTTCCTAACGTTTTTATGCGAGATTAACTGGAGGTCCATAGTTCAAAACAAAAGCGTACAGGGCCTGGGAGATAGTTGAAAGCTCTACCGCCTCTTAACCTCAAAAACGGTCAAATTTGCTTCCCAATATCAAATCTTAAGAGTTCATTCACAAGGGCACTGGAGACATACCTACTGCAGCGCCGATCGGCGTTGTAATAAATGGCCTGCGCATGCGTGTTATTAATCAATTTCCTTTTTTGGTCTACAACCTGTTTAGTTAACTTATCAGTTGCTTTTTTGGTTCCAGAAGCCTTTTATTCTATCCTTTTATCACTTGCTTCCTGAGTGAATAAGCCGGGGACTCCATTTAAAGTAAAATATTCTTAGCCATTAGGCCTTGCTTTCTTGGCTAATAAGGTGTGAAGTCTCATTGTCTTCTTCGCGATGGAACAAAACGGGTATCGTCAGTTCTCGCAGGCGCTGCAATTCAAGCAAAATACAACAAAAAAATTTTCTTTAAAACAAGTATTTATAAGTTGTGATGCTATGAGTGAATTTATAACTTTCAGATAAAAAGGGAATTACAATACCTTCTAACAACGACGATTTGGTCAGTGTCATCGTGAGAATCAAAATTCAAAAAATCAAAAAATCCTCGACCAGACTGGTAAATAACCAACGGGTTCTCCTACAACTAATTAGAAATCTCAACCTTGCTACGATTATTTGATTTATTTGTATTTGTCATTTGCTCATTCTCCTCTAACCTTTGCACGATAGATTCTACCGAGGGAAAAAGAGAGGGACCTAACAATTATCTGATCCAAATAAAACTTTAAACGTCAAGAAACTCTTACAAACATCTAAGGAGCAAGCACGCTTTACCTTTATTACTGCTTCTGTCATTTTTAAACCCTGATAAATTATGGGGTCTTAGCCAGTTAAGCTTTCATTGCTATATTAAAAGACAAATATTTACCTCTTGGATTGATCCAGTAGTGTTCATCAGTTTGTATATCATCACCGTTGGAATTAAGGATAGTGACGACAGGGTCATCAGCCAGCCAATCGCCTGTCCCCAGGCAGGATAAACGTATTCTCGATACTTGAGTGGCTGATAAGTAGAAATGTAGAAAACAAATACAGCCTAGCAAAGAATAGCAAAATTATACTTAGATTTCTCGACTTGAGATGCCAGAGAAATTCACTCCAAAACACCAACCACGAAGTGTAAACACTAATCAATCCGGAGATTAAGTAATGCTTTAAGCTTCTAAAATAGTGGATAGTGTTTTTCGCGCGCTGTGATTGGCTACTCAAACTCGGGATATTCACTGGTTCACCTTCAGGTTTCGAGCATCGAGGACGCAGTCGCAGTTTAGAAGCGACGGCTTTTTTGGGACGGAGGGAACCTTTTTCATGTTGACGTTGTTATTCGGTTAAATAGTTTTGATCGACGTGAATTGTAAAAAAAAAATTGTAAATTGTAATTTGTTTACCCACGGATCACTGAGGTGATTGTTCACAACTTATTACTAAAATGTACGCTAATTATTTTATTTTATTTACGAGATAAAATTGACAAAACACCAAAGTTACTGTCAGTACAAGTGAAACAGTCACGTGGCAGAAATCTTAGGAATCAAGTGTTTATCATCAGTAAAGCCACAGGCTTTCCGAATTTTTGGTTGTTGTCGTTTTGGTTGCTTCTTTGTTTGAACCACTGCTCGAAAAGAATAGGGGACGTAGATCCCGGTGGCGTGGCCAACCGTTACACATCATTCACATCATGGGGTGGGTGGGTACAGTAAGCTCATAAATGGATTGATGGCGGCTGCCAGTGGAGCCTTTGTATGCTGACGTCCGAGCTTACTGTTCGTATCTTAATGTATATTGTAAAGAGGGCATGTCTCTTGTCCCCTCATCCATGACTCCCTCCTTCTTTCCTTTCCTTAGTTTGGTCTGGGGGTTAAATACAAAGCTTAGAGAAAGCCATCATGTACTTACCAAACAAAATATTGGTGAAAGGTATTTCCAGCACCAGCCACACCATGGGTTGATCGGAAATCCCAACATAGCCTCTATGTTGCTATAGAAACGGTCACGACCTGTCGAAAGTAAGCAAAACACTAATACCTAAGTATAACGAGATCAGAATTTTTTATCACGAGGTTGTCGCATCTTCGAGAGGACAAATACATTTGCTTCAGTGTATGTTTGTTGTTGTTGTTGTTGATAACTGGGAGACGCAAATTCTGAAAAGAATCCTCAGACGGTTTTCAAAAATTGTCTCATCACTGATACGCAGGTTAAGACATCAAATCATTTTACACAACTGCTGACGATCTTCGGCTGATTTTTTGAAAAAGAACTGATTAAGGTTTGCTCTGGAGATTTGGTGAGACACATTAGACATTCAAAAGTTAGAAGAGGGTCTCAATGGGGTGGTGGCTTTTACGGTTATCGGCTAAAATTTTGGCTCTTTTACGGCTATCGGTTAATTTTTTTCAATTACGGTTAACGAAAAAGTTAAAAATTAACTTCTTTTGTTTCAAAAAGTTAAATATTAATTAACCTGTATTTTTTGTATCTTTAAATCAAAATAAAGGTCTTCGGATCATCTCGGGATGAAATAAGCTATTCTTTTGAAAAATTTTAACATTTGATAGATCACACTTTTTATAAAGTATTGCACTTCTGATATTATTTTACACATAGAAATGTCAATAGTCAATTTAAAAATAATTGTTGTGAAAAAGCAAAAGCAGACACGCGAACGCCCAACTCAAGGCCGGGGCGCGACATTCATTATAACAGAAATGGCCCTTTTCACACTAGAGAAGGATTATTCGTGTGAGACGAGTTATCCGTTTGATGATTCGCGTCAGATAGGTGATACGTCTTAATTTGGCAATAGGATAGTTTTAATTTAGAATGAACAATCCGCCTGACTTTTGAAGACAGGATTATCCGTTCCAGATAGCCTGTGTACAGCCACCCCTCCCCTCAGAAAAAAATCGGAGAAGGGATGTCTGTGGGGAGGGCGCGACTGTACACAGTCTAGTCTCAAACGGATGATCCATTTCTAGGACTAGTGTGAAAACGGCCAATAACAAAATTTCCGTGTCCAGTGTTTTTAATGATAGCGAAGGACTGTAGGGAACGACTGTCTGCCGTTGCCTTGTCAGTAGGTCGCATTATTCCGCGCGGCTGATGCCTTTCTGGTCACGTGGTCCGAGCGAGTTCGCCACTGAAATGCCTTTACCGAGATTGCGTGGGAAGACGCCGAACAGGGACTAGGCATGGCAATGTCTACCGTAGCGTCCGAGAAAGACAGGGAAATGTTGTTTATCGGCAACGTGTTTTACAAACAGTGACATCTCTGCGTGTTGTTTCACTAGTGTTTCGAGGGCACGGCTTCCTGATAAATGCAAATATTAATCCCCAGCAAGAAGCCACACTTTCGCTGTGGAAAAAATTAGTTCCCCAAGAAAGCGCCGGAAATGGAGCCTAGGTCTTGGTTAACACCTAAAAGGCGCTTCGCCTAACGTGCGTACGGAGTCACACTAGCCGGGAAATAAAAATGAGTTTAGTACCTTCCTTAAAAGTAGCAAATCTAGGGAACACTTTTACGGTTAACTCTTTTTTACGCTATTTACGGCTAACGGTTAAAATTTTTTAATTTTTACGGCTATCGGCTAAATTTTTGGCCGTTTTACGCCTATCGGTTAACCCCATTGAGACCCTCTTAGAAAGCACAAGGTTGCTCAACAAACTTCATACTGATCCCACAGTGGATATTTTGCAATAACAATAATGACTTGCACATGAAAAATAACAGGGATACTTGTATACTCATAAGATTCGAGGATTCTGATTAGCAGATTCCTATTTGTTCAGCTTGCCTCCCCCAACGACATAACTTCTCCTGCAGCAAGTAATTTACAACGGCTTTTGCGGGGGCGGGGGCGGGGGTACTAATTACAAAATGTTATGCATCTTTGCGAGTATGTTCCTTACCATAAAGCCATCCAATTGCCAAACATTCACCAAGGACCACCAACAACAGGACTGTTCCAGCACCAGAATAAGCGTCAAACAACTGAAATACGTACATACCACCCTAAACAAAGTTTTCAGTTTTGTTTATGTTGTGTCATCGATATTCATAGTTTATATGTACAGTCAAACATTAAGCTGGTCACTTACCAAAGTCCCGGAAATCCCCTTAATTACTGTAAAACTGACCTGTATTAAACGGGGAACCTGTATTAAGCGGTCACCCTTTGGGAATGGCTCACGGACTGCTCAATACAGGTTGACCGTTTTTTTAATACAGGTCTGACAAACTTGAGATTTATTCAATAAAATGAAGGTAAAGAGCGAAATATCTATCCCACGACAAATTGACCTTCATCTGTTTCTAGTACCCCTTCGTGGGCCAAAAGAAAAAAGTTAAAGACCGCTTGACGCCATACACAGTGCGACCTGTTGCACTAGTATGGTACGTATTCCCAAAGTGAACGTTTAATGGAGGTAAAGATAACAAAAAATAAGTCGTTGGGACCTCGGAAAAGGTGAGCACGACCGCTTAATACAGGTCAGTTTTACAGTAATTAAGGGAAATGATTTCCAGGACTTTGGTAAGTGACCGTTTAATAGAGGTCCGCTTTATTCAGGTTTGAACCGATTTGACTGTTAAAAGGTCACTTTGGGAAGACGTACCAAACTAGTGCAACAAGTCGCACTGTGTATGGCGTCAAGTGGTCTTTAACTTTTTTTCATTGGCCCAAGAACAGCTAGAAACAGGTGGAGTTCCATTTGTCGTGGCGTAGACATCTCGCTCTTTAACTACCTTCATTTTCTTGAATAACTCTAAATTAAGTTTGTCAAACCTGTGTTAAGAGGTCAGTAAGCTAACCATTCCCAAACGTTGGCCGCTTAAGACAGGTTTGACCGCAGCACCTATTTGGGCGTGAACCCCGTGCTTTAATAGGCCTGGAAAGGCTGTTTGCACCCAATTAACATGCGGTTATCATTTTCTAAAAGAGTTAAAAAAATGTGTCCAAGTAATATTCAAAGAGCACAGCACAAACTACAGTCCAATATTACAATTTTTTTATACAACTTCCCCATTGTATGTTTACACCAAGTCAGTAACATTTCTCGAAAACAAGCATCAGCAGAAGGCTATGATTCATTGTATGTTTTGTAACAGAATATTACATGATCCTTTTATGGAAGTAAGTTGCAAGATAGAGTGATTTTAATTGACCCGTGAAATGGGTAGTATAATACTACGCGTTTTTATGCACTAATTCAATTGTCTTCTTTTGTTTACGTGTAGCTACTTTGCCTTCTTTGTTATTCTCTGTTTAACGGGTTAAGTAAAATCACTCTAATAAAACCAAGTGTCTAACATTATATTTGTAACATTTACATGAAACTGAAGGCAGTTTTCTTTGCAGTATCTTTAGGAGCTGATTATTTAGACCAACGAAAATTGAGTTTCATCTTAAATTTTATTTGAGCCGGAAAGAAGTCTTTGCGGTTTGATAATTTTTTGCTATTTTCAATCATTGATTTGTGATAACGTATTCTTTTAACTAGAGATGATCATTGATTACGGATCCGCGTTTGTCAATAACAGAAAAGAAATCGAGTCGAAAGGAGTCCAGTTTCCAGGCCAAGATGCCCCTGATAAAATCAGTGGGGGCGGCTAATCGGCAGTCGTCCACTATACCTCGAAAATTTATGGCTTTGAACCACAGGAACACCAAGATTGGGATGCGTTCTGACGAACGCGACAAGAAAGCGTAAAAGAAGGCAAATTTCCTTAGAAGGAACCAGAGAGAAACAAGTTGAGGTGTTACCTCAGTAACCATGGAGAGTCCAATCACGAACCAGATTATGCATACAAAAGCTGTGAAGAGTTCCTTGCGGTAACCGCGTCTGAAGTAATGAGGAAACAAGTCAACAATGGCCGTCACCACACCTTCTATTCCTACAAACTGAACAAAGTAGACTTTTATGAGTATTTTTACCGCTCATCGATGTAAAGTCACCATCAAAAATAAAAAACGGCCTTGTTTAGTCCACTGATAATCGACATAATCATACGGCAACATGGTGGACATGGTTTAACCTTGCGGTATTTTCAGACGCTCCAATTTCCTTCATTCTTACTTCCCCGAAGAGCGGGCCCTTGCGAGTTCAACCCATCTAACGATCAGAATACCGTTTATTCAACAGCTGTGGTAAAAACAAAACAAAACTTTTTTCATTAACGAAAAATCTCTTTTGTCAGTTTTAGTCAAAACAGGCACCAGAACGTACATTGGAGAACCCAGATAAACTGAAAACGGCAAGGCACTTGAAATATGTGATTATAACGAGGGTACATTTTGGCTTTGGGATATTCGGAGGCTTAAGCAACAACGACAGCGACGTCTACGAAAACGTCACTTAAAAAGTGAATTCGCGTTGCCTCAAACTTTATCGCGCTTATTCCATCTCGTTTAATTCGTCAAAAGACTGTATCAAGTTTTAGGAAAAGAAAAAGAAAGTTGTCTTGTACTCGGCGTCCTCTACAAAACGCGAATTGAGGTGCTTTCCCGTTGTAGTCGTGCAGTGACGGCAAAGAAATGTGCAAAAAATCGTGATGCACGTGCAAAGTTGCCGTTTTGCTTATCTAAACCTATTGCTTTTTTCCCGTCCTCGTTGCCCTCGCTGTCGTTGTTGCTCAAGCTCCCTATTACATCTCTCTGTAGCAGAAGAGGTTGAGAACTAATCTTGACACTGGGCTCTGCGTTCAGATAAAGGGATTCATTGTATCGGGATTGATTTCCACAGACGTCCTTATCACATTTCAACTTAGGTCAAGTACCTTTTGAGTTCCGTTCGAAGGCCAAAAAAATTGCGATTTCCTCAGAGATGGTTTGCGCGATCAGGTCCGTAATATTAGCCCATGAGCCAAGCGCTGAAGAATGGCAGATCGTCACCACCTGATCAAGGTGGCAAATACTACCAATGATTTTCTGACAACCCCCCTTGTGCAGATGGCAAAAATGTATGGTAGCAGTGTCACTATGGTAACTTAGGGGGGTCAAGTGACCTTGAAGTTGTATGGGACGAAAGACCTGTTACAGTGGAAGTAATTTTTCACCGGCCAGATTTAATTTTTTCAAGCAGTCACAAACAGCTAAAACGGCTTTTTGCTAGCTTGGATCTGCGTCTTACTGCACTTTAAAACTACATTAGGATCACTCAGCAATTACGTGATTCAAAGATTCAATATTTTGTGTACGTTTCACAGAAAGTATCCCTCGTTGTATAATGTAGTACATCACGTGAGTACCCATACAACCCCTGGGGGTATCAATTTAATAAACACATCATTTTGCCCTGAACCAAAAATAACTAGATAATTATTAGAACTGACAATAATGGTTAGGAAAAGGCATAAATTTCCTATTTTAAACACAAAGATATACATGTGTAACGTGCTTAACAAATAGTTCACATTCGTTTACCTCGCTATCCAGACCAAGCAAAAGCAACATAAAGAAAAACAACACGGACCACAGTGGAGCTAATGGCATCTGGGCAACTGCTTCAGGATAAACTATAAAAGCAAGGCCAGGGCCTGCAGAGAGAAAGAAAGTTAACACATTTGGGCTATGTTTATATACACTATACGAAATAGCTTTTGCAGCCACAGGAATACCACACCGGATAGGGCTTCTGTTTACACATAAGAGCGATGATTTCGGCGCGATTTCTGCTACGAAGAGAAGCTGGGCCGCGCCCATCTCTAAAGTGGAGAGTCACATATCGGATAGGTGTTCATACTATACAGGGTCGGCACGAACAGCTATCCAGAACATTGTGAACTCAGCCTTGGTCTCAAGGCGGCTATATGTGGAGCCGATTTTTAAACGAGTTAAAACTTAGTTAGCCAAGGCATCGGCGAATTGTCAAATTGTCTTCATATTGCAACTCCTGGATGCTTAAAATCAACCCCAAGAAAACCAAAATAATGGTTTTCCAAAAAGGCGCAAAAAAATGTGATTATGTTTTTCACGTAGGAAATGAAATGATAGACATTGTAAAAGACTATACTTACTTAGGGACTCGCATCTCGTCTCCCGGAAATTTTACACTCTCACTTGAACATCTTCGGCAAAAAGCCCTTCATGCTCTATTTAGTCTAAGACGCCACACTGATTTTAGTAAACTGAAACCTTCCCTTGCAAATAAAATTTTTGACACAATGGTCTCACCGATTTTAACTTACAACAGTGAAGTTTGGGGTGCCTTTGTGAAATCAGATTTTAAGTCATGGGATAACTCCGGAATCGAAAAAACTCATTTGCACTTCTGTAAACGATATTTAGAAGTCCATAACAAGTCATCCAATGTTGCATGCAGATCTGAACTTGGCAGATTCCCTCTGATCATTGATATAAATAACAAGATACTTAATTACTTAAACTATCTCCAAGAAAAAGATGAAAATTCTATAGTTAAACAATCTTTAAAAATATCTGTTGACCTTTATCATAGTGGTCAAAATAGTTTTTACTCCAGTCTTAAGAAGATGACTGACTACTATGATTTCCCAGGCTTTAATTGTAATTTTCTGAATAAATGTAAAATTAAGCAATATGTAGATCTTATGCAAAAGAAATATATCACTTACTGGAATCATACCCTTCAACATTCACAAAAACTTAACTTTTATTATAAAATCAAAACGAATTATAGCCCTTCTGTCTACCTAGATTTAACAAGAAAGAACCCTTCTAGGAAAACATTAGTGAAACTGAGAATAAGCAGTCACAAACTTAGGATTGAGACAGGTAGATACGACAATCTACCACGTGACGAAAGGTTATGTAATCTCTGCAATTGTAACAGAATTGAAGATGAAACTCACTTTTTATTAGATTGTCCAAGTTTTTCTTCCATAAGAGATATGTTCTTCTCTAAACTAGATCCTAAAATACCGTTTCTGCGACTACAATCACATGAGTCCTTATTATCACATCTGATGAATTCTCCTGACTATTTTATTAACATCCAATTAATTTCATTTATATCAACTTACTTTGAATTGATAATGGTAATTGAACTAAGTGGAGTGCAATTTGGTCTGAAATCATACGCGTGATTTCAAAATCGAACGAGCGCGCAGTGCGAGTTTGATTTGAAATCACAAGTATGATTTCAGACCAAAATTGCACGACACGAAGTTCAATTACCACTTTATTACATCCATTTTGAAATCGCAGAATTTAGTCACTACTAATATTTTATTGATCGAGTAGCCGGTTTGTTAAAAAGCCGAAACAAAAAGGCTTTTACATCTCATTTTGTATTCGAAACAGAAATGATGCAATATATAGAACAAAAATGGTGCGATTTAAAACAGAAATGATGCGATTTAGAACATGAATGACGCGATTTGGAACAGATGCGATTTAGCGCAAAAAATGGTGCGATTTAGGAATAAATCACACTGCTGAGAGCCAATCAGATTGCACGGATAGCCAGTGATTTCAAAGTGGATGTAATAAAGAGACAAACTTATCTCCGGAATAATTAATCCTACTGATGGTTAGAAATAAACAATGATTGATAAGTTTCAAATTATTTTAAATATTTAATTTACAAGGAATAAATAAGTAATTTCAAGTAGCTTTTGCAATACTGTAATACTTTGTTATGGTCATGCAAATAAAGCTTATTGTTGTTGTTGTTGGCATATTTTCCTAATTCTCACCTGATTGAGCAACATCTTGTACATCTACGCCTTGTCTCTTGGCCATAAACCCCAACACAGAGAAGATCAGAAAGCCTCCGTAGAGACTTGTTCCACTGTTGAAAACAGTGAATAGTATGGAATCCCTAAATAAAATTCAGGAAAACAGAGTCCTTAGCGAGTCAAAAGTTTAGTGAGCGGTGAGCTAATGCATAATCATTTGCCTCTAAGCCTTATAACGCTACAAGTTTTAATGAAGTTCCACGCGCAAGAGCAAGCGCGCGCGAGCGTAGCCACATGCCTAAGAAAATGTGGTAATCTACCCATCCGAGAAATTTTGGTAATCAAGTGACTGACGCCCGCCCGTCCGTCCGCGCCATAGGCACACCAATGTAAAATAACTTAATCAACAGGTGCGGCAACCCATTTGCAACTCGAGGTTATTTTGGCGGGAAATTGCATAGCCACCCGCGTCTTGTGAAGCAGAGACATCTAAAGAATCAACAGGGACCTTAAGTGAGGACAACGACAACGACAGTGAAAACGACCATAAAAAAATGAATTTGCGTTCTTTCAAACTTAATCGCGTCTATTTGGACCCGCTCAATATGTCAAAAACAGACGACTTTTCCCGGAGTTGAATTCTTAAGGATTTCATTCAGGTTCAAAAGGAGGAAGGAAAATTCGTCGTTGTATGTCCACGTCCTCAATAAAACGTCAAATTAGGAGGTTTCACGTCGTAGTCGTGCAGTGGACGTCAAATAAATGTAAATGTATTTAAAACGTCAAATTAGGAGGTTTCACGTCGTAGTCGTGCAGTGGACGTCAAATAAATGTACTAAGAAGCGTGATGCACGTGCAGAGCTGTTGTTTTGATCATTAAACCTATTGTTTTTTTTTTTAGTCGTCGATGTGATCGTCGTCGTAGTTGCTTAAGCTCCCTGATAAAGACGAAAACGGAAAGCAGAAATTGTTTCTTTGCCTATATGAGCAGCTCTTGGTTAGAAGTCTTGACGACGTTTGAAACGGGCCTTAGAACAGCGTGTGGATATTTTCCTGGGTCGGGTGAAACAATAACGTCTTTTGAGGTATTGTCTTAGCTCTGCCCCGCCGCAAATCAAGGGCAAAGAGAAGAAGGTGAGAATGGTGCTAATACCCTACTAAAACCGTGCTTCTGAGATAAATATGTGATTAATCAGCAAATTGTTCTAGATCTCGTTTTTCCTCGCTATACTCTTTTGATGCACAATCGAAGGCTGTCGTATTTGTCAAATGTTGATTTTTATGAAGTTGAAAACTAAAAGGATTTGACCTAGGTTGAAAAAAAAAAGAATTAGAAGATCATTGCCTTGTGTTTACGTCTTCTACAAAACGTGAAATCGAACTCTGACATGCCTGCTATAGGCATATCGAGAAAACCAATGCCTCAAAATACTTCACTCGCAACCAGCCCAAAATTTCACAGCCTAAACTATCAAGGAAAAATATTTAAGAATCTGCAGAAAAAAAAAGAGACATAAAAGTCGAAAATAATCTGCGGTATAGTTTATTATAAGTTTTCCACTTTTATTCAATTTATGAACATATTTGGAGTGATACGTACTTTAACTTTTTTTTTTGCATTTGACATTGATGACCTGAAGTCGTCTGAAATACTTTTTACTTTTTTACCGTTAATTTTATTATTATTATTATTATTATTATTATTATTATTATTATTAAAAGTGACATCCAAATACTTACGATCGCGAGGAACTGAAAACGAAGCAGAATAGGTTGTTAATGGTGACGAAGTACTCGTGTACCTGTAGAAGTTGTTCTTGAACTTGTTGTAGCTTCCTAATGCAGTCATGGTTCCCGTTCCAATGGAATACGAGAAAAAAACTTGAGTACCAGCGTCGATCCAAACCTGACAAGGTATGAAACTTTATTTTACTGCTACAATCAACGTTACAAGAGGAATATATTCTTCAATCTCAAAACAAGTCGCGCTTTGGGGAAAAATATTGAGAGAAAACCTTAACCAAAAGTCAATACAAAAGGTTAAGATTAACAGATAGAACGAAAAAAGAGAAGGGAAACAAGCAGCATTCTCTTGGTCATTCCTCTAAGCACAAATTCAAGGGACAGATCAGAGCGAAATGTCTGCCACACTTCACAGAGGTTTTTGTATTTCAGCACCGTCTTGTGAAAGATAGCGACTTCATGTACTGTTATGTGCCATCGAGACCACAAGAGGTGTCCTCGAAAATTTTCATGTTATAACGTGTCTTTTTCCTCAAGGTCTTGTGGATGACGAATTAAAAATTACCGTGCTTAATTCCGTAATTCATTGAATTCTTTGACAATGCGGCAGGCACAAAGTCAAACTGTCAGACACTCAATTCTTTCTTACTAGTTTCGTTGGTTGAAAATGCCCATTCAATCGCTTGGAAATAAAGAAAATGAAAGTAGCTACCTGGCCATCCTTAAGCCTTGAAAGGTCAGGCGTGAGATAAAACTTTATTCCCTCACCAGCTCCTGGCAGGGTAACGCTTTGGATCAAGATGATGGTCATTAAAATATATGGAGCTGTTGCAGTGAAGTACACAACCTGGAAAACAGAGCGCGTTCAGAAAACAATTTTCTTGTCTAATTAAGGAGAACATGCAGGCAAATCTTTTTTCTGGAACTTACTCGTGATGCTGGCTAGCATGGTATAACTTACCCTTATTAATGTAAGCTTTATAGTTATCTGGTACCGTTTTGCTTTGTGTTGTTCTATAATATTATTTGTATTAATTAATCAATTTTTTTTTCTTTTCATTACTATTATCATTTTTTTCTCTCCTATAGTTAAGTTATTTTCCTCTTTATCTTTCGTGTGTCACAACCCTAAAGAATGTTATTTAATTATTGTAACTACTCAGCTCGTTTATTTTTTTTACCATTCTGGGTAGTTTGTTGCCTGATCTGTTTTAATATATTTTGTTTTTTGTAAACGTTTTTAAAGTTGGCAAATAAAATGGATTGTTGTTGTTGTTGACAACGAAAAGGAGAGAAGATAAAAAGTTCAGCTTATAACAGAGCTTTAAGATTGCACTGCAGTAAGTCACCTAGACAGTTACATAGGTGCAGCCAGTAAGATGCGACCATACCCCTAGGGAGAAGTGAATAGTGGTTTATATCTAGCACTATGCAACGACCCGAGGGGAGAGACTTGTGTTAATAGAAAGTTTAAGAGTCACGTTTACGGCAAACGGCAAACGTCAGATTCAAGTTGAGAATTTCTCAGAATAGAAAATAAGCAGATAAAAGCTGTTCCAGAACAATTATTATGGATAAAACTGGTATGAAACTACTTATTTTTGTGTAGAAGTAATAAAGAGTGAACGACAATTAAGGGAAAACTTGGTCACGTGGTACAAATTCACGTTTGCCGTTTGGCGTAAACGTGAATCTTAGGTTGTTTACCATTTCCATGGGCAAACCGGTCAGTCCACGGTTTGGGCAAATGGTACGCAAAATTCAGGACTGGTAAATTTCGCCCCAGAATCGTGTTTACCACTTGTACGAATCAGTTCCATCTACCGGAAAACGACCGCGAAGGCCTGAAGCTGGTCTCAAAGATGGCTTTGAAGAAATGGAAACCGAATTTCTGTTTGGAATATTCCGTCCGGAAAAACAGGACTACCTTTTCAGATGTTCCGTTGCTCCCGGAAATTTTCCGTTAGAACGATCGAAAAAGTGTTTTGTCTACAAATATTTCGGACATTTGTCAAGTGAATTTTTGGATAGTGCTGCAAATTCAGTAAGAAAATGATTTTTACCAGTAAACACTGACAAGCCAAATTTAGTCGCTTTCATGATATCTTTTTTGTACATTTATCACTTAAATTGCGTCTTCCAGAACTTTCGCGAAATAAGACGCTATTTTGACTTCTGTCCCAGAGCAGAGAATATAATCTCGTACCTGATTTCTTGTCGACGAGGCCGAAGGCGAGATCTGGTCGAGACATAAAATTCACTTTTCAATTGTTTACTTTAACTGCCTAGCTTTTGAGGGAGTGACGTGGTGGTGCCATCAGCATGCGCTATGGCGTGTGTAATTTGCATGAGTCTTACGTCTGTTCAAAAAATATTTCCGCCGAATAAGTAGTTTTCCGTCCCCTTGTAGATTGTTAAAACTCCTCTTTATCTTATCTTAAAGACATCTTCGAACTCGGTATATAAAGACTTTTGAAAAGTATATGGTATATTGAGCCTTTAACGTGTGGGCGCTAAGATAATTAGCAATTATTGAATGAGGCTGAGTAGGATGTGAATAATTGGGCAGATCGAGGAGGATGTTATCCACCGAGGCTGAAGGCCGAGGTGGATAACATCATCCGCCGAGAGGGCTGAACATTGAACATCCTCCAGACGGATGAACCTGAAAGGTCCATCCTTTTAGGGTAGCATGCGTGACAGGCGGGTAGCGTACCATGCGTGGCAGGCGTTAAAAGGGGAAGAAATGGGGAAATTCGGGCAAGCGAGGCAGAGGATAAAGGAACTCCTGCAGTGACGCTATTGCTTTCTCCGTTTTTTGTACAGATTCCCTTTTTCCGCCCCTTTGCGCACCCGAATTCCCATATCTCCTTCCCTTTTAAACGCCTGCCACCCACAATATCTTCAGAAAGGCAAGTTTACAGCCTTGTGACTTCTCACCTTTCCACTTGATTTGACTCCTTTACACACACATAGATAGCAGATAATCCAGGCCAACAACAGGCACAAGGCTAGATCCCAGTTCACTGGTCCCGGTTCGCCCAAACCATTAGAGATGCGTAACACCCTGTTCCTAAGAGAAAGAAAAAATATTATAGCAGTTTTAGACGCAACTTTTGCTGTCTCGAAAAGAAAGAAAGGAATCAGGAAATCGACTTGTCGGGGATAAACCTGAATCATATCTGTTCGGGTCAGGTAAAACACATGACTGAGTTCATGCTAACTGCCGTTGTCCAAGTTATAACAGGATTGCTGGTGCGCGAACGTCCGTCAGAAGTTAGCCGGCGGAGCAGGCGTTGGTTCTTCACATTTTTCACTAGAGTGAAGGCAAGCGAGAAGTGGATTTAAAATGAAAAGACACGCTCGAAGAAGGGAGGCGCCTTCCCTTGTAGCGCGTGCCTCACGCTCTAATCTTGTTCTGCTGGCTAGTCAGAAGTGCTCAAAACAACATCAGGAAGGTGACAGGGACTTATAAAAGATCTGTCGAGAATCAAACGCTTGAGTCCCAACAATGCGACGTCTTAACTACAAACTGTAATTCTGCTTACTCCCAATATTCCTGGCTTGCTGGTATAGTTTTTGAGCCATTTGCTACTGTTCTTTTGGCAAGAATGGTCGTGAGGTTCCTAATGGTGTCATTTACTTGCGAATCTTGTTGACTTTCTCCTTTACTATTGTAATCCACACAGTTTGGCGTGTTCCACTCATTACCACATCGAGACCATGGAAGAGTCCACTGGAATGAAGCAAACATGTAAAACAAAGCCCAGCCAAGAATCACCGTGTAGTAAATGTTGATATACTGCATTACAAGCACACCGGCATAGCCAATTCCTGGTATAAAAATAAAACCTTAGTAACATAACTTGAAAGGGGCTTTCTAAATCAATATGACACGATTCCAAATTTACCGAAATTTAGCCCTCTTGGCGCTATTTTCTATCTTTTCAAAAATCAAACGATAAAAAGCAAATAGTGATAAACCAAAAGCATATTCAAAAAGCTGAATAGCTTCCAAATCTTAAGAACTGATTGTACTACATACAAATCTGTATGATATATAGATTTAGCAAAGGCCAAAAGCGAGGCTCTCGAGGGAACTTGAAGAAATCTCTTTCTTTAATAATGCATCTTTTGCCGTAAGCAGAAAGCATACTGAATTCCACCTTTAAAATATGGACCTGACTCCGCGATCAAGTGAAAACCAAAAACTGGTCAGAGAATAAATTTTTAAAAAGTCACCTCAATGTGTTACATACCAGAGCCCGCGATATAGTCACGTCACACTGGTCAGCAGATACCTTTCTTGACAGCTGTCAATTGACCATGACATGGATGTTTATTACCAAGTATTACCAAATACCTGATAGTATATGTCTTGGACTCTATACGGGGGTGGACGCACGGACGTAAGTACGCAATGATTTAGGTCAGCACCAAATTTCTTGGATGTATAGATAACCAAACTTTCTTACCCATAGAGCTCCGTTTAAAGTCGCAATGCGATTTTTTTAGATACAAATATTATTAATTCTTTTAGAAAGAATGATAATGTTCTCTTTGCACGGGACGATCTCAGGTCATCTCTTTGTCATGCTTTTTAGTGATGGTCATCTTTTTCACCCGATAAATCCAGCCTGTGGGTTGGTATCTCATTGACGCAATTCAAAACATATATCAGAGGTTATGGTGGTAAAGCGCAAAAGCGTGCGTCGAGGGAAAACCAATCCAAACCTCAGGCTCATTGGTAGCGGATGAATGGAGAGAACGGTCTAATATAATTTTCTGGGCATCCCTGTTTATCATAAGTATTAAATTGTTCATGTTTACAGTGTTGTCCATCCATGTCCTCCCAAACCATGACCATGTAGGGCACATAGTAAACTACTGTGCTCATCAGAATGATATAAAAAATATATGCGCCGAACTTTGACGCGAGTCATTAATGTTTTAAGCACCCTCACCGGTGAATTATTTTTTTCGAGGTCTGGTCAATTTGCTCCTTCCGCAGCAAAGCTCAAGGACAACCTTGCACCCCAAGTACTTGAAATTACCTGATCACGGTAATAGGTCTTTTTTCGATACCGTAAAATTCAAACTTGGCTTCAAGACTTGGAGGAATAAGACAAAGGAAATGCATTATTCATTGCTGAGCGTCGAGACGGTTTCTTTTGTTTTACTCCCCTTAGTCTTGTAGCCAAGTATGAATTATAATATATCTTAAATGGTCTATTAAGGGTCGGTTAATAAACCACGTTCGATATATTAAAATAGACCTTATTCACGATGCCCGCCATCTTTGCACGCGCGTAAGGGCTGATGAGTTAAAAGCAATGTCACGTGGTTTTTCAGGGGGCAAACGAGAGATAAAACCTGCCAATACAAGAAATCGCGGTTGTGTTATAAATATATTTTTATCTTAAAGACAATTATGGCAAATTATGGGTAGAAGTGATCGTTGTTATTTTTTCAATGCAGTGGCGACCGTAGATGCCCTCACAGCAAGCAATAATGACATGAAACTTTTCGGTACTTGAACGGTACATTTTGCAAATTTAAAATTGCCTTATCGTTTTGAAAGGATAACCAAACTTGACCTCGATTACTCGTATCGGCAAATTTTAACACTTGTTTGCTCCCTGAAATACCACGTGACATTGCTTTTATATCATCAATCCTAAAGCGCGTGCAAAGATGAAGGGTATCGTGATTGAGGACTATTCTAACATGACTCCGGCGCTTTCTGGTCATATTTCTATATTTGGCTGGTTTTCTTTGTGCTCAAATCTGTTCTGGGAATTGCGAGACAATGGAGTCGTGAAAAATTTGCAATTTTGACCCTAAAGCCTCAGAGGCATGTTAGAATTTTAATATGTCAAAAGTGGGCTATTCATATTCAAATTAAATATTTTAGATAGGTTATTCCTGAGAAGTATGCCCGGCTAGGGTTTTTTTTTTATTATGTGCAAAATATCCGCGAACACAAGACGTTTCTCAGTTGTCCAGCAAACGTCTCTACTCAAGAGGTTACGGTTGAATTGTTCTTACCTTGGAAAAGTGGACAAATTTTCCAAGCCGTGATTCCACCTTGACTCGTGTATTGCCCCAGACCAATCTCCATTACTAAAACGGGTACACCAGCCACAATCAAACAAAGCAAGTAGGGAATGAGGAAACAACCTGCAAATATGAAGTTACCCACAGGTTAGTAGAGTAACTAATTTCCTTTCGCATAAAAGCCACCCCATACTTCATGATGCATAAGGCATGGCTAAAACAATTTTGCGTATAAGGCCTTGAGAGTATCCCTGGAGCATATAGAGTGCCTTATTGCGGAGCTCTCGCGCGAAGCGCGCAAGCGGAGCACCATGGGTAAGAAAATTTGGTAAACTATCCATCCGAGAAAATGTGGTTATGGGGTAGCGTGCGAACGAACGTCCGTACACCCACTACATGTAAGCCGATGCCAAATGTCAGATTATTTTTGCGAAAAGCGTATGGCCACCCGCGTCTCGTGAAGCAGACATAACTAAGGGACGGACCATTAGAAAACTTATCGGGTGGGGGGGGAGCGAAGAAAAAAAAATTCGTGCAAGGAAAAATTAAATGAAAAAAATTCTTGCACGCCAATTAATCCTAAAAAATATTCATGCTATGGCCCAAAAAAAAATTCATACCAGGAATTTGATAACGAAAAAAAATTCCTGCGGCTCGAAAATTCCCCTCATCCCTCCACTCCCCCCAATAACTTCTCTAATGGACCGTCCCTAAGGAGTCAATAAAGACAAGAACGGAAAGCGGAAAATGTTTCTGTATCAGTGGGGTTTTTTTTGTTTTTTTGTTGTTTTTTTTTTTAGTATATATTAAGCTTAAATTAATTGTCTTGTCAACAAATTTGGAATATAGAGAAAGGGAAACACAGAGAAAAAGAGAAAATAGGTCGACAGGCCAGCAAAGCTTAACGAGAAAAGGAGCTAGAGCGAGAGAGAAAAAACAAAAGGAGACGTTTTCTGTTGGAGGAACAACATGAAATTTTGAAGTGGCGGGATGCTAGCGGCCACTGGGGTGAAAATGAGCGACAGTGAAAAAAGAGTGAACAAGAACACGTCCGACATTCGCTCCATAAAACGTGTAACTGGGATGTTTCTGGAAGTTTCACGTAGTAGTTGTGCAAAACAACGTCAAAGAAATGTACAAAAAAGTGTGCTGCACGTGCAAAGTTGCTTTTTTGCTAATTAGACCTATTGTTGTTGTTGTTTTTTTGTTTTTTTACCGTTCTCGTTGCCTTCGCCGCTTAGCATTAACTATTTTATATATTGTGTGAACAAACTATAAAAATTATAGAGAGCTTCTCTTTTAGCCCTGGCTAAATCTATATATTATACGGGAGAACCAGGTTATCCAGTGGCTTTAATCGTCATGTGGCGGCTCTCACAAGAATGAGATTAGATGTCACAAACATTGAATCGCTGAAATGTAGCATGGAAGGTCTCAGTTTCGATACCCAGAAACGGACCAGCAGTATAGGACACGCGTAAAGAGTAATCTTTTTTTCCACAGCTAACTCATTAATTTGCCCAGGATTACATTAGCGACAATCACATCATGAATAGGCATCATAAATTAACCCACGCTCCATAAGAGCCTTTTCACTCACGTGGGAAACAGCTATGCAAATTTATTAAGACAGAGGAAAGATTTTACAGGAGAGAAAAGTTCCACTCCCATGGCCGCCGTGCTATAGTTCTGAGACACCAACCTGGCGGACGTGGCGTTGAGACTAGTATAAATGCTTGACAGGTTTTGAGTTATTTTAAGATAGTTTATGTCATTATTTATGTTCAGTTGTATGAATCATGACCTTATTTAGGACATGATGATGTCATATATTCTTTTTGCGTCTGTAGATCATTTATATTCTGCACAAGTAACACACGCAATTCTTGACCCTTTGAATACTAGTAAGGCACAGTTCTACATCTGGAACACCGAGTTTGCCTCTTCTGTTTACGATAATCATCATCGTCATCATCAAGATGATTTTCAGAACGAATCGGCCGCGATATTTCTGCTCCGGTGGGGTTTCCACTGTAGACGGAGGGATCTCTTCAGGCCTAGATCTTAGGTATTAAAATAGATGGCTACCGGGTTCCAAACAACGAAGGTGTAAGCTTCTAACAAAGAGGGGGGGGGGGGTGGGGCAGGGGTATGCATTACTATATATCTATTCTTGAAAATTCTAACAGATTTTCATTAATGGTGGAAACCAATACAGAAATCAGCATTTAAGCTTCTTGTTGGAACTCCAGTGCAGCCTTTATATCGAATGGCCTCAAACCACAATTAAAATATTTTTTCAATATTTATTTTTTCTACATGGCTACCGAGAGAATACTTTTCCTCCTCATTTTATTTTTTGTAAGTTAACCGAATTCGAAATTCATCCTATGGCCATAATTCTGCACTTACCTCCACCATTTTTAAAACAAAGGTAAGGAAACCTCCATATGTTACCGAGACCGATGGAAAAACCCATCAAAGCGAGAAGGAAATCCAACTTTGAAGACCAAGTCTCTCGCTCCTTGATTTCAACGCCCATCTTGTATCCCAGGTTACTAATGTGAATTAGAAATGAAAAAACGTCATTTTTACAAAAATCAATAATTACGAAAGGCAAACGATTGAACTATTATCCTGCAACCAGGCCACTAGGTAAAAAAAAAGAGGCGGATAGCAAACAACTAGGTGCAAAAAATAGGCGAGCAAAGCGAGACTAGCGTGGTACTGGGGAGGTGCACGCCTCTTTCTTCACACCCCCTTCCCCCTCCCCCGTTTCTCCAATTAACTAAGATATCAATTTACCCGATGTCAGATATGACTTTAAGCCGTACGTTGAGTCCTGTAATTAATTTCTGTCCCCTATACCATATTATATGCAATGTAAAGTAACATCGCATTCAGTTCCTGCTTTTAAACGACATATTGTCGTTTCTGTCGTGAACAGACTAGGTGAAACTAATGTGTAGAAAATTTATACCCTAAACCAGACTACGATCATCCCCTGCACTTTTCATATTGAAGGCTGGTAAGGTATAGTCTGCTTCACAGCCGTTTTTAGTGCCGTTACGTAACGCTGGGGAGGAGCATTGCGTGACGAGTGGAGAGGAGCGTTGCGTGACGACAATAAAAACAGTTGTGTGGCAGACTAGGTAATGCAGCGAGAAGAACAGACAACTGTTGGACAACCCGCATTACGTTCTGAACGCCACTAGGACACACCACGAATCGAGGAAGACCAAGGACGAGATGGAGGGACGACTTAGACAGTTTCTTTAAAATCTCATTAATAATTCATAAAGAAAAAACAAAAGAAATTAATGTTTAATGAGTGTCTTTGTATGTGATAAAGACACGGCTAAACTTTAGGTTCAATTTTTTAGACCACAGTAACCCCAAATCTAAATATTAGTGCAAGAATGGGTTGATCTATATCAGAGATTTTGAAGCCGTTCAAAAAAATCGCAGTCGTATATTATAAGGTTTTTAAACTTGATAATACACGATTGCGAGTTTTTTAAACAGTACCTAAACTTGACTGGCACCGTGTAGCGCAAAAAACGCGGTCCATTGGAAGTCAATGGAGAAGGCCCGCGTCCAACGGACATTCAACGGCTGAAACTGAACTGAAACTGATATTATATTGCCTCCAATAATGTCTGTCTATACTGCTTGATCAGTACCGTGGCAAGTGGCCTCTAATTACGACCCACATCTACAGCTCGTTCTACAAAGAAAACAGGAAGATAATTACTATACCTTGTTTTCTTTCACTATAGAATCCAGCTTTCTAGTTTGACTAGAACGGTCAAAAGCTTATTTTCTTTACGTAAAACGTTCTCATCTCAAGAGAAAAATAAAAAGCACTACAGAAAGCGTGACTTCCCACAGGTTTCTCCCGTGACGTACTGGGAAGTAAGTTGTAATATGCTCTATCGACATTATTTCGTTTATGGTCTGTCCCAGTTTACAAAAAGGGCTACATAACTCTTCCGCTTATTACCTATCTTGCGAAATTGACTCAAAAGGACTCTTTTTTCGTTACGAATCAAAAAGAAGGAAGAGAGTGAAATTCAATTTACAGTCGAACCCCGCTTGTAAGAGATCACCCAGAATGTGCAAAATGTAAATATTTAGTAGTCGCTTACGGGAGGTCATCGCTCACGAGAGGTGGACTCAAATGGAGGTTCGACTTTATTATATAGATACTGAAAAAATACCAGGATTTTTCCTTTTCCTAGAAAATTATATCTTCATCGCACACAGTGAAGATACTATTTTTATCTTTCACGTGTGAGGATATTGGTGTCACCGTGGTTACTAACATGATTAGTTAGTGTTTATGTAGGAATTTCATCAGTATCTATAAAATAAACAGAACATTACATGGCCGCTTGGGGATACGAATTTTATCTTCGAGTTGCTGAAAGAGAGAGATACTTTCAGCACGAGAGGATAAAATTCGTATCCCCGCGCGGCCATGTCATATCCTCTATGTATTAAATGAGAGGGAGTTATTTAATTATTTTTGTAGCACCATCAGTTCTTTCAAAAAATATATTGTTTTTTCTCGCAACAGTCAAAGAAAGACCTTTTCTTTTTCCGTTGTATAATTGTGAAAGTCTTTATTGTTATTTTAGAAATTTATTAACCTGCTCATTTTAAATTTTTTAGTGAATTGAAGCTCCCTAAAAAAAATGAAAGGTTCCTTACGTTTCATGCGAGAATATTAAACTAGAGGTCAATGATCCAAAACATAAAGGTATAGGGCTTGGGAGATGCATTGACAAATTTGGTGGGTGTGGCGTTCAGGTGAAGTTCTGGAAGCCCTACCCCGCCTCTTGCAGTAAAAGGGTCAAATTTGCTTTCCACACTCAATCTCAAGAATTAAATTGCATACTCAGTAGCTTACTTTATCTCAAACCAGAAGTGACAAGATACTTTTATTTACCAAAACATGTTACATTCCCACGCCTAGCCTGCAAACACAGAGGTACAGTGGGTAAAAACCCACATATAAGAACCTGGGCCCTGTTCCTCGAAAGATGGTTAAGTTTAACCCAAGATTAAGCCAAATTTCAGGGACGGTTTTCTCGTCTAACAACATGCAACTCGAGGTTACAGAACAGTGTTGAGCCTTTACTACGAGACGCAGTAATGATAACACAAAATGTTACCCTTAGCAATGTATAGGAACGTAAAAAACAAAAACGCAACAAAATTTTAATCCTGGATTAACGCTAATCAGCCTTTCAGGAACCGGGCCAAGGCTGAAATTTGGCATCTAAATACCCAAAAATATAAGAAACTGTTTGGCCTGGCAAAGAAAAATAGCTTCCTATACAAAAAAATCACTCCAATTTTGATGGTCAAAATTCTGCATTTTAATTGTGTGAGAAACTTCTGACAAAAGTTATTGTTGTTTTCTTTGATTTACATTTGTCTGCATTTTCACTAGAAATATTTTTTTTCGATAAACCATTGTGTACTAGTAGGACGATGTTTCTGCCAATGGTTACACTATGACAAGCTCGGAAAAAGAAGAATCCAAAAGAAGAACCCATTAAAAACCTAATCAGCCTGAATTGTGAAAAACTACCCTAAAATAAAAGAACCTGTTCTACCTGACCTCGAAAATTCTAGGTTCTCATATGCGGGTTTTTACTGTATTTGCTGCTGTCGCTTCTCGCTGCCCAAAAAATGAAATTCATTTAGGTCCGCAGGTTAAGGCAGGGCACTCTCAGATTGTGTCTAAAAGTACACACAAGAGACCACGAGTAACCACGAATAACTTCGAGTGGCGACTTTTAGACACTTCGAGTGCGTAATGGCGAATTGCGTTTCTTTGTTACAAGAGTTTATAAGATTGTAAATATGGGTCAGGAAAGTGGGCAAGACAGTCTGAGAGTGGTTGACATATATGTTTTAAGCAAGGGAGGCTAACTTTGGGCAAGAGACGTATTGATCCCTAGAAAGGCCAACCCTGGTCACCCTGGATGGATTTGATTTGCACAGTTCCCAGGCCTCATTTGCTTGGCCGCGCGTTGATCTGACCCGACCATTTCGGCGCAAGTAGTTTCGGCCACTGATTTTTGGATTCTCTTCTTCCATTTTCACAAAGGCTGCTGGATTCGTTTCGCTAGCTGGTTGGGAGGGGGGTTCATTAATTCCATGTCTGGGACAGTCCTTTTTCTACGAGCCTAGTGTGTTTATTTTCTGTCGGAGTTCGAATTTCATGGAAAAAGTGGTGTTGGAAAGTGAGCGATGGCGGCTGAGAGTTCATCTCTTGCCTCTACCTTGTCAGTTGTTTTTGTATGGAGGGAGAATTTAAGCATATCGTCACGAAACTTCGTGTGAGCATTGAAGACAACAACAGCTAACTGCAGAGTATTTCACTGACTTTTATTTAGTATTTCCTACAAATCGTAGGATCGTAGCCTTACCCCATACAAACATTGTAACTTTATAGGATTCGTACTGTGGTACTATCGTAAAGCCTGGGTTACCCGTGCGACTACGACGTTCGATGTCCGATGTTCTGAAGTCTGAAGTCTGATGTCCCCTCTTGACATTCAAACAAAGAAGATGTCACACAAAATATCGTGATCGGCATGCAGCCGAGGCATAAGATGAGTGGAATGAGATTTCGTCGCGATGAATGAAATGTACACGTGATGAGCGGCCAAAAATAGAGTATTTCGGCAGTTTGATAATTTTATTGAAACTAAATGGTGTTAGGCTGTTAACAGTGTATAACAAGAAGAGACAGTTTTCAATTTCCTCCTTCCTCGCTGCTTTGCCGCACGGTCTCTTGCAGCTCGCCGCGTTCGTTACTCGAAATGGAAAGCTTGCAAGTAGGCTATATCATTTCTTAGTAATCGGTCGTATTCGAGGAAAACGGTTCGAGTCCTTCCTTTGAAGCAAAGCTTGGTAAATTCAGTGGCGGATCCAGGGGAGGGGCCCGCCTCGGCGGCAGATTCATAATCCCACGCAATGTAAGCAAAAACTCTCAAATTCTGCGTATCCCTCTAAAATTTGCATTTTTGACCATATTTGGGTGTAAGTAAGACCCGATATTTGGACAGTGACGTCATGATCTTGTATTTACAACTCGTGGTTCGAAATAGGGTGAGGCTGCGTGCAGCGGTTCGTTTTTGGTTCAAGAGGTCCTGACAGGTGAGCAAGCTTTAATACGATTTCTAGTTTGAAAGGGCTATTTGTGCTTGGGTTTGCTTTATAACTCCAACTTTTGTCAAAACCAGCTTGTTCTTCGCAGCTCGATTTATGCCATTGAGATAGTCGCTTCTCGACTCAGAACCAGGGTTTTCAGTGTTATCTTTTCGTTTGTAAATTGAATTCTATAGCGGTAGTTAATCAAGGAATAGGGTTGTATTCCCAAAACGTTTGCCAGAACCAGCGTGTTCTTCGCAGTTCTATTTACATTGAGCTAGTCCTTACCTCCTGTGAGGAATGCAACGAACTTGTAAACCTTTTGTTTTAAAGACCATCATTATGAATCATTTTTCCTTTCGAAAGACTCTTTGTCCTGTGCCAGTCACACATTAGATCTTTGTATTTTATTCAAGTTTATATTTTTATATCTCCGGGTACATTCCGCTCCATTCTTGCAAATTTCACAGGTTTTGCTTAAACCAATTTTTCATATGTATATTATCATGCGGAATATTTTTCTTATCCCCGGTGATGCCGTTGATCGGCGAAAGCTTGGAATTTAATTTTAATTTTTAATTTTAGCAGCCAAAGGCCTCACTTGAACTATATTTTACTTTCTAACGTTTATAGGTTTGAATTTCCATAAAATATAAGTGCTAACTTGCACTAATTTACCAACAAAGACAACCAAGCTTCAAGCCATGTTGTTATTTTTTAATAGAAATGAAAGCCTAGAATGTACCCAAGTTTTTTTTCTAAAGTTGAGTGCCATCCTTTACTATAGCGAAATCCATTGTAAACCGCTAAAATTATGTAACAAATCGCGAAGATCTGGATAGGCACATTCCACAAAAGATAAACGAATTCCCCTCGTTGGCACTTGCCGGAAAGTACCCCTAGTTCTAGTATTCAATTGCTTCTTGAGTGAATACCCGCTGCATTCTATTCAAACTGTTGCTTTCGACGACTATTAGGCCTTGCTGCTTTCTTTGGGAATAAGTTGTGCAGTCTCGTTGTCTTCTTGGCGATGAAACAAAACGGGTATCGTCAATTCTCGTATCCGCTGTAATAAAAAAAATCATCAACAACTAAATAATGATAATATGAGCTGGTTTATTGCTCTCAATAAGGAAATGAAATTACTTTCTATAACGGTTTGAGATGAAAAAGCCAGCAAAAGCGATAAAAACATACAAGGTTGTCAATGAAGGATACTGTGATATCACTGAAATAAAATAGTAGGTTAATTTATGGAGGGATATTTTAACTAAATCACAAAACCTTTGGGTAGTAATGAGCATTTGATAGAATCTCACATTGAAAGAGACAGCTCTATGAGTATACTTAAAGAGTCAAGTCAGCAAAAACTAAGGAACACCTTAAAACTGACGACTTTGTGTACTCGCGCGCGGAAACAACCTAAGGCCTCTTCTCAACAGACCTACCGTAAAATTCCAGAAATAAGCCCCGGGGCTTATATGTTTCAACGGCCCTTTTTGAGGGGCTTATTTTTGGCGGGGCTTATATTCGGAGGGGCTTATCTACGGAGGGAAATTTGCGTTTCAAAATTGATTGGGCTAGCCTGACTTATAAATGGAAGGAATTTTACCGTTTTTGCTCTGTTTTCCAAGTACAAGCCCCCCGGGGGCTTATATTTGGAGGGGCTTATTTTCGGAATTTTACGGTATTCGGCTAAGGAACTGTTTACATGGAGGTGGGGGACCTCAGGTAGGTGAGGTAAAATATGGCGAGTCACCCCACCTATCATGTCAACGTGATCATATTGAAATGAGAGATTATATGGACAAACGGGTTACCCCACCTAAGCGGGTTACCTCACCTACCTGGGGTCCCCACCTCCATGTAAACAGGCCCTAACTCAATGTTTTACCCAATTCAAATCTCCCGGGGTTAAGATTCTTTGTGTATTGTATTTGCTTTATAATGTGGCATTCATATTTAAATTGTATGGAAATTCCTGGAACAAAACGTTTTATTCCCAAAGGGTTTGAATTTAGGTAAAACATTGAGTTAGTCGAATAGGTGTACTTGCGCTCAATTACGGTTAATCCAAGACAGTCTTGGATTCTGGATTCCAGGTGCTGTTACTCTGGATTCCTTATTAATGGAACTTCTTGACTTAACGTACGTCTAGTTTTAAAATCCTCTATCACACTGCCTCAAGTTATGATTGACTGGCTAGTAACGAGGAAAGTTCAAGGCGGTGGACACTTTCCTCAATGGAGAGTGCCTCAAATAGAGGCCAAAGAAAAATTCTTTGCTACTCAAAGAATACTGACTTGACGTAAGTATATCCTCGTTTTACTAACCCCTGTCAAACTTAAGTACAAAAAAGAAACAGGTTATGTGGAAAATGTGAGGATAAGTAACAAATTTCTCAAGAATACGTCCCTGGCCATAGAGGGCAGGTAAGAAGAGATCTTTGACCCTTTAAACCCTGATATCAACATGGATATTCTCCACACATCACTCAATAATCTCCCTCTGGCACTAATGAGGTGAATTTGTTGAACAATCAAGACCTGGTTTTACACTTGTCGATCATTTCCTATATTTTTACATCCTATATCATTGTTTGATGCCCACGCGGTCGGCACGAACGAAGGAGCTCTCGAACGGAGCTCTTGTTATAGACCGATTTTCTTCGATATTTGTGTGTTATTTCGCAGCCATTGTTTTGTTGTGTTCATTTGCTACTATTTAAACTGTCATCACTGTGTAAAAAATATCATTTTATAGCTACAATCGGCGACAAAATTGTTGAGATATTGTACTTAAATAGGGTAGTTTCGTAGAACAAAGGAATCCGCACCCCTCCCCTGTCCCCTCCATTCAAAGTTGGGGTGTTTGTTGTTTCCTATAGGCAGCTAGAACAAGGGCACAACATGGCACGGAGGGGATGGGGGAGGAAAGCTATATTTCCTCCTTTTGAAGTTAATAAAACGTAAAAAAGCCCAGTTTTGGGCGAAGTGTCTCAACTCATTTTGTCGCCGATTGTAGGCGCTGGCACGAAAACGTATGTTCATTTAGCTTCTAGACATCTTTTTTTCTTATAATGCATAATTTTATGTAGCAATTTCTTTTTTTCTTTTCATTAGCCATCAAAACATATAAAATTCTATATTGGATGTAATAATAATAATAATAATAATAATAATAATAATAATAATAAAAGTTGAGCAGTATAACTACAGGGAGAAGCTGGAGGCTAGTGACCCTTAATAACGAACTAAGAGTAGTCCAGTGCCATTGCTTAAAAGCTTTTAATTCATGAAGCCGTCTGATCTGTCTATTTTAGCTCCGATAAATTATGCATACTGAGCCAATTGAGTTCTTATTGCTACAACAACAACAACAGATAATTACCTCTTTGATTGATCCGGTGGCGTTCATCAACTTGTATATCATCACCGTTGGAATTAAGGATAGTGACGACACGGTCATCAGCCAGCCAATCGCCTGTCCCCAGGCAGGATAAACGTATTCTCGATACTTAAGTGGCTGATAAGTAGAAAGGTAGAAAACAAATACAGCCTAGAAAAGAAAAGCAAAATAAGTCGGGGGATAAGTAATTTTCCCCAAAACACTACATCTTTTGCTAGGGACGGACCATTAGAAAACTTATGGGGGAGAGTCGGGCGGGCGAAGTACGAAAAAAGAATTCTCACAAGGGAAAATTAACCGAAAAGAATCATGCAGGCCAAGTAACCATAAAAACATTTCATGCCCTGGCCTAAAAAGAATCATACAAGGGAGAGGTTAACGAAAGAAATTTATGGCGCTCAAAAATTCCTCCACCTTCCCCATAACTTTTCCAATGGTCCGTCCCTTTAGAGACAACTATTCCAGAGACTAATTGGTGCTTTAGAAGACACATTTTAAGAGGAACGCCCCATTTTTACTTTTCGTGAAGGGGTCGTGGGTTGAGCTTTTCATTCTTGTTGAAGGCTGTCGAGTGAATGATTCTAATCGACATTACGTGATGGATCACAAACCTATTTAAAAGAGGTAGGTCAATTGGATTGTTTTTTGACGTGGCGACAGATAAAATGCGTCTTTGCCTTGCCATAGTCTTGCCAGTAGAGTGAAAGAGCTACGTAGCAGAAATATAACCGATCACGTGTTTATTTCCAATGAGGCTACCGACTTGTTTGTATTATTTTGTAGTCTGAGCCTTGAATACAGCTTTTTCAGAAAGCCATCATGTACTAACCAAACAAAATATTGGTGACAGATATTTCCAGCACCAGCCACACCAGGGATTGATAGGAAATCCCAACATAGCCTCTATGTTGCTATAGAAACGGTCACGACCTGTCCAAAATAAACAAAAGGAATCGCACACAAAACCAATACCTGATAATTACGAGATTATTATTCTTTTATCGATATAGTTGCATCTCTAAGAGAAGAAATAGTAACCTGTCATTTACTTCAGTGTTTGCTTGTTGTTTTTTGTTCGCAGATTCTGAAAACATTCCTCAAAAGATTTTCAAACAAATCTTTCACTGCCTGCACTCAAGTTAAGACAAAACAACTTTTATATAACCACTGACGATGTTCGACTAATACATTTTGATCAAGATTTGCATTAGGGTTGCCATGGAGAGTTGGTGGGCTAAGGAGTGCAGAAAAACGTATATACACTATTTCCTGACGTCTTTTTTAGCCTTCACTTCGTGCAGCCAGGTTCCTCGAAATATTGTCACACTACTCAACCCAGGGTAAAGGCAAAATTGAGCTGGGTTAGCATCGGTTCAGTATTGGATTGATGCCTCTCTACATTAGAAATCCAAAAGTGAGATGCAGAAAACAAGGTAGCCTTTCAATATGCAGTAATTTTGGATCAATGCGACACTGATTCAGCAGTAGTCAATTTGCAATAGCACGTGTGAACTACCATATTTGCAGAGTAATATTACAAAATGGGAATTAACTAGCATGTCAGAGAAACAACACATAGTGGGAAAATGTACATAGCTGATTCAATGAAGGGTGCTTTGGGCACTGGGAATTGCGCTTTAGGAAGCTAATTTCTCTAGGTAGAAGTAGCAGATCTCTCACCATAAAGCCATCCGATCACCAAACATTCACCCAAGACAACTAACAACAGGACTGTTCCAGCACCACAATATGCGTCAAACAACTGAAACACGTACATACCACCCTAAAAAAAGTGTTTCAGTTTTATTAATGTTGTGCCATCGATTCTTATAGTTTACAGTCAAAGGCAAGGACTTACACAATGTACCGACAACTGGCGCGTAAACGCAAATCTTACATTTACATTTTACACTTTTTCCTCATCAAAAGTTGACGCTTCTCGTTTTCTAAACGATTTAAAAACGATAACTGAATGTTGAAAGCGGGTAACACGGTTAATTATTCCTGAATATTTTAGTCTTGCATCCCAGATTTTCTTTGTAGTGTGCCATGCAGCTGGAAAACCTAAATTGCTACAAAGAATGTACGTGCCTATCAACACTTGAATTCTTCGTATTTGGTGATACTATTTTGAAACAACTGATTAAAGCAGAGTTTACTAATTTAAACAGGCCCTTTTAGTTAGGATTTAACTTATGATGTGAAGTATATATGAAATAATTCATTTTTGAACTGCGGTTGTAGATGAACGTGAAGAATGATCATCGCAGTAAATTGGAAAATTTACTGCAATGATCATTCTTCACTTTCATCTACAACCGCAGTTCAAAAATGAATTATTTCATATATACTTCACATCATTTCACTCCTCACGGGAGATATGAACTCAATAAATTGACCTTGCTCCAAATGTGTGGCTTCATAGCTCAGTTGGTAGATGATGCACCGGTAACGCGGAAGTCACGGGTTCGAATCCCGTTGAAGCCCCTAATTTTTTCAGGCTTCTACTTTCCAATTGCATTGGAAAATTTACTGCGATGATCATTCTTCACTTTCGAAATAACTTATGTTATAACATTCGGGTTTGGATTTAGTTTATAAAAAGCACGCAAACTGAGCTATTTACAGAAGCTCAGCGCTAGAATCAGATCTTTCCTCGAAAAACATTTTCACAACCCTTTGGGCTTCATTTTGGCCTTCAAATAAGGAGAAGCAGACCTCCCAGGCCTCTCCCCAAGCTCCCTCAATAAAGCTTTACCTTAGTAACCATGGACAATCCACAAAGGAACCACAGACTACACATCAGAGCTGTAAACAATTCTTTGCGGTATCCTCGTCTCAGATGTTGCGGGAATAAATCGACGATAGAAGTTATAACGCTTTCAATGCCCACAAACTGTACACAAGCAAAATAGAGACTTTTTATGTATTCAAACTTAATCTTTAAGGGCCTTTAACCCAGGCTTTTGTAGGCAACGTCAACACTTAACAAACTACTTCAAACTTTAGAATTACAAAAAATAAATACTGACATTGACATTGAAGTAAATTCATATCAATTTTAACATAATAAGATTTGGTCTGCCGACACGAATGATAGAACGTTTCTCCGCATTTTTATACTTTTGGATGCGTTATTTAACAGTTAATGAATGAGGCTGAGTATCTTATAAAGAATTATGGAGATCGAGGAGCGTGTTATCCGTCGAGGCCATAGGCCGAGGCGGATAACACCTTCCGAGGTCTCCATAATTCTTCATATGATACGAAAGCCGAATTCAATAACTGTTTTATTATTCATTCAAAATAATTCCTAGTTTAAAAACATAGCTAAAACATGCTTACCTCCGTCGATCCATCGATGTTCAGTTCATCTTCGATAGTGTACGTTTAGGTTTGTCCAGCTCCGCAAATATTCTCCAAATAGCAGATGTCGTCCTTCGAGTTGTCTTCTTGCTGTTCTTGCCGTGTTTTTAGCTATTTTTTTCGCCTAGTTCTTACTCTTGAAACGAGTGAAATGTCCGCCATTTTTTCAAGTTCACAACCAAAACAACTCAACCTCGTCCCCAAGTCTTCTCGGTTAACGGTGCCTTAACCTGCGAAAACGCTGCATTTTTGACGTCATTTCCTCGTTAAAGTCAAAATTGTTCCGAATTTGGTCATCAGTAACAGGTTATGGTGAATTAAACGTGTGTTTTTAGCCAATCAGAACCGGGGAAATATTTTGAATGAATAATAATAAAGATTAACTAATTTCTCCAAGTACAGGGACACAGTGATCCTATTCTTTGTTTTACTTCTAGTGGTGGAAACAACACCCGGGAACCAGAACAAAAAGACGTAAATAACTTAGTTATGACAATAAGTTGTATTTAAGTCTGAATGGCTTTGTTTTTTTTTTCACCTTACCGCACTGTCCAGACCAAGCAAAAGCAACATGAAGAAAAACAACACGGACCACAGAGGAGCCACAGGCATCTGAGCAACTGCTTCAGGATAAGCTAAGAAAACAAGACCAGGTCCTGTAAAGAGAAATATAAAATTGTTCGAGGAGAGAAAAGTGCTACCTGGGACGTGCAATCACAAAAACTGGAAAACTTTACGCAACTCCAAATTGGTAAGAATTGTTTGTTACTTATTTTATACTAGGTGAGCAGTTGTCTCTTCCAACAATTTGCTTTTGGCGTTTCATCAGTTAAAAAACTTCACATTTCGTTATACAAACAAGCCTTGACTGACCGGCTTTTCATAGGCTTCTTGTTAGTAGAGCTTGCTTTAGCAGCGAGCACTCTAAAAAGACAAGCTTTTTTTGTTTTTTTTTTCGTTTGTGTGCGCTAAAAGGGTATTCATTGTCCTAGGCGTTCCTAGCGGAGACTGGAAACTGGGGATAAGAATCGCGTCGTGACTGAGAACATATAAAATTTTCGTTAGCGTCATGCATGTCTTGTTAAGAAAGTTTTGGAAAGATTAATTCGAAAGATGCCGAGCTTTTCCGGAACGGGTCGGTCCATGATTTCTGTCCGATTTGAAAGCGTTGCTTACTTTGGAACAAGTGAATACTTCAGGCGTTGAAAAAAAAAAGAAAGAATCTTTATAAGCAAAACTTCGATAGACAGGCAAACTGGTCGGGTGGAGTAAACTTTCATTTTAAGTCTTGTGATGAGTATGCGATGTATTTTAGGCGATGATTGATATGAGGCGCATATTCATCACTCATTTGCTCTTTGGCAATGACGTAATTTCTCTAGAATCGAGGCCCTTGGTTTTCGTGTTTTGATACACGTGTACTCAATCAAGTCAGGAACAAATTGTCGAATACGATATAAAAAGTAAATATCCTGAAGACCAACATTGACCGTCGATAAAATAGGACGCCAGGAAATCCTGTTTCTTGTAGGATTAAACTCCTCCTCATTTCTTATCAAATCTCCAAGCAAGCTCGAGCTAACGCTTTAAAGAGCGTTCTTGTACATTTTAGGTTGAAAGCCCTTCATTCCATGGCTTCTGCAGATTTTATGTTCATTTTTTGTTTTGAAAATTGGGATGAATGAAACTGGAAAATGCTGACGTTAAGTCGATCATATGCATGTTTAGTGACCTCTGTCCATCAAACGAATGTGCGCCTAGAATAATACGACGACTTTTCGGCCTGGGCACTGAGCGCTAACAAACGTACAGCGCAGGTGGAAACCGACCTCGCTCCTTTTCGGGGATATTATATACCTTTCCGTTTATAAATTCAACCATGGCAGCTCAAACTGCTCGTGAGCAAACGAACCTGCCTGAACTACATCCTTGACCTCAACACCTTGATGTTTCGCCATAAAACCCAACACAGAGAAAATCAGAAATCCGCCATAAAAACTTGTTCCACTGTTGCAGAATGCGTTCCATATGCAGTCCCTGAAAGGCAAGAAAACAATCATTCAGGAAAAATACACAAATTCTCAGCTGATCGCTTACCTCAACACCTTATGAACACTCCTTCCGTTTTTATTGTTTTAATTTGTCTGTTTGTTTCGACGTTGAGAATTGTTGGGCTTTCATGTCAATGTTTCCATAGCCCCACCGCTTGTCGTCACCGAAATAATGAAATAGTGTTTACAACCTTTTTTCAAAGTCTAAAAAGAGTTTCCCAAGACCGCCAACAATTGGAACCTAATTTTAGCTATTTCCTCCTTACATTGGACAGATTATAAGAAGGTTGAGTATGATCGTCCGGGTAAACGTAGTATTGAATAGGACTGTTAAATGTTGACAGTGACTGACGTTTGGACAACCTCTGCGGTAGTCATCTTCAGAGTCAAAGTGAGTTGCATCACGTCAGTTAATGATATCTTGCCGTATACGTGGCAAGTCAAACATGAAACAAGCATAAGCTCGGGGGAAAGCAGGGGGATATGGCATGCGAAACGTGGACTACTAAAATGTAACCCAATCGGGCATATTTCAGCACCTGGTAAAGGTGAATTGTTTGAGTCACATTTGTTTGTTTGCTTGTTTGTTTGTACCTGTAAAAATTGTTGTGGTACTTGTTATAGCTTCCGAGTGCAATCAAGCCGCCCAATCCAATGGCATATGAATAAAAAACTTGTGTACCAGCGTCCAACCAGACCTTTAAAGCAAAAATGACTTTTATCTGAGTAATGGGAGAGCTTAACAAATCTACAATTGCTAGGTCTGTGCCGGGCACATATTGCCGGGAGAAAAGAAAGGCGTTGATAACATATAGATTTAGCCAAGGCCAGAAGCGAAGCTCTCATGAGATCTTTTAAGAAATGTTTTTGTATTTTTCAACTTTAACCATAAGCAAAAAGCAAACTAATTCATCAAGAACAAAAAATGGACCTGAGCCTGCGATCAATTGAAAATTAATAACTGGTTAGCAGAGAACTTAAAATAAACACGTAACCTCTATGTGTTGTACACCCGAGTCTGCGACACAGTCATGTGACACTGGTAAGCAGATATACAGATACCGTTTTTTCACAGCTGTCAATTGACCATGACATGCTGACCATAACAAGTTAAACACACATTGTATATGCCTTGGACTCCGCTAGCATGAAAGGAGGACGTGCGTAAAGACGGACGGCCGCGCGAATGATTTTGTCACAACCCAAATTTCTTGGATGCATAGATGACCAAATATCATAAATGATTAATTTTGGTGCTGTCTAATATACCAAAGTCTATTTTTGATACATGTGCGTTTTTTATTTCGCCGTGAATATGTTAGACAGATGATGATGAAGTGGTGGTTCTACAGCCAACCCTCTAATAACGGACGCATCCCTTAAGCAGACACCTAGAGTTGGTTCCAAACGTTCTGCAGTCACTGTCCTTGACTCTCTATAAGACAAACACCTTGGCATTTTCTTTTATTCCCATAGATTTCCCTGAAAGAGATGATTGTAACCTTTGTCTCCGGCAACCTTTAGATTTACGCTGGCAAAAAGCTAACGTTCAAAACGTCAGGCTTTCAATCTTTTACTTTAGTGAATAGACTTTATCAACTTTGTCGATAAAACGAAATAATATGGAAATTTTGTTTTCTGTTTTCTTAAAATATCTACAGGCACAAATGTTATAAAATCGAACCTTACTATGCGACCACCACCCGTAAGAGAAAATTAAAAACACCGAAATTTTCCAAGGCAAATTACTATGTCAGTTGAAACCTCTTGTAAACGACCATCTCTCGTAAGCGACTTAGTTTTGGGGGGACACAGTTTTAACAGTTCACACTGTTAAAACCTCTTGTAAGCAAGTTGTAATGAACTTAGAATAAAATCACCTGGCCATCTTTAAGTCTTGACCAATCAGGCTTGAGATAAAACTTGATTCCTTCTCCTGCTCCTGGCAAAGTAACGGCTCGGATCAAAAGAACCGTTATTAAAATATATGGAGCAGTGGCTGTAAAGTAGACAACCTGAAAAATAAGCCAAGTGAGCAGGTTCGTAAAAAGATCTTAATTCCGAGTCTTAATCTTAATGGTTTCAATACAATGAAAGAGAGGGGAGGTAACAGCTTTAATAACATGTTGATTTAATGAGATTGTAAGCTGGAAAATATTCAAAACGAAAAAATGTACTCTTCCTTGCCCCCTCACAGCATTTTCCTTCGTATTTAGTTCCGAAATGGCGTTTCCGAGACCGCAAATTTTAACATTTTTTGGGGGAGTACAGACCCCCTTGTTGGTGCTCTAACTTTTCTTCCAATGCGTACACCTTCAAAATCTCACGCTACACCCCTTCGTCTGTTAAACCCAACAGAGAAGAGTAGTGATGACCTCTTTTAAGAGGTCATCACTAAAAAAACTGCTTCTCCACAACAATTACTAACAGGCTGATTTTTGGCAAGGGAGCTTTATCCATCTTGTTGTCTCTGAATATGCGACCAATCCCATAATTTCGCAAATTTGAAGTTTTGTGACGTCACACTTTTCCTTTAAATAAAATTGGCAGAAGCACGTCGTATGAACTAGGCCTAACACAAAACAAGTGTTTACTAACCTTGCCACTTGTCTTAATCCCTCTACTGACACAGAGGTAACAGATAATCCACGCCAAAAACAGGCACAAGGCCAGGTCCCAGTTCACTGGTCCTGGTTCGTTCAGACCATTAGAAAGACGTAACACCCTGTAACTGATAAAGACAGAAATATTTTGTGCAAATTGTAAATGCAGATGTTTAGTAACAGTAATTCTTCGATATTTACTTTGCCATGGCATTGTGCTCGCTCTTAGGCTGGCATCACCCCTTTTATCTTCTCCTAAATTCAATTCCAATAGCTTTTAAAAAAACAGACACCTACTCCCAGTATTCCTGGATTGCCGGCACTCGCTTGGATACATTTGCTACCGTTAAGTTAAAGAGAGAGGTAACATTCTGGAATGTGTTATTATGCTCTCCGTCTTGGTTGTGTCCACTGTTGTGATCCACGCAGTTTGGCGTATTCCATTCGTTATTGCAGTGCGACCAAGGAAGTGTCGATTGAAACGAGGCAAACAGGTAAAACAACGACCACGCAAGAACCACAAGGTAGTACATAAGGAGCCAGGTCACTACAAGAATACTTGCATAGCCGATACCTAGTGAAACAACAAAGACAGCGCAAACGCACTTATCAGATTAGCCACTTTGAGGTTGCGGGAGACCGGCTCGAGTGGTTGTCAAAGTGCATTGTGGGACTGTTTTAAGGGAAGAATTTGCCGCCATGTTGAAAATGCGTCCCCCAAAACAGTCCCACAATGCACTTTGAAACCATCTCGAGCCGGTCTCTCGCGCAGCCTCAAAGTGGCTAATTGCGTAAACTATATTTCAACAAGGTGGCCCATTCAGACTTAAAGACCGGTATCAGTCCCTGTGTCTTTAAAATTACTTTACATTAAAAATTTCAAATTACATTTTATAAAAGCCTGGAAATACAATGAGGCTAAAATATTATACAATTTCAAGGAAATTTCATTTAAAGTTATCATAAGAAATAATGTCTTGCTCGGCGGTAGAAAGTCTAAATGCTCTCAGCGTTTGCTATGTTTAACGGGAGTTCAATGAAAATGTTCGCGCCAGTAAACAGAAAGGTCCTTCTCACATAATTAAGTTTAACCTTTGGTAGGGATTGCCTCATACGCTGCTTTGTAGTGTAGTTTTTATGAAAGTTCGGAAATCTTGTAAAAATTGATTTAAAAAATATCACTCATCTGCTGTTGCCGATCATATCACGTCAACAGGTCACAACATCGAAGGGACCATTTCGAAATTTTGGCAAGAGGACAGTAGGACACGCATTGCAAGATAAAGGAGACTTAGCCTGCGAAAACATCCGTTTCGATCTCCTCGCTCTTCGCAGCAGGGGACGTTTCGCGCGGAGGAACGTCTGCGACTTAGCGACAGAAATTCCATACTGATGACGCAAATCAATGTTTACTTAATAAATCCGGTAGTCATGGGGTTCCAAATGTAAATTTAGTCAATGTTAGGTTTCTTCTGATCGATTTTGGTAAAGTGTTGTGTTCATCTGCGAACAAGCTCCAGCAAAACTCAAATGCTTGTTCTAGAGAAGACTATATTCCACAAATATTGACCGTTTTGTTAGAGATTCATCGCCTTTACATTTGACCTTTGTGGCCTTTTGTCTTTTGTCTGTCATTCGTAAACGATAGCTAAAACAATGTAACTGCTCCGTCGACCAATCAGGGCTTCTGACCGGATTCTGGACATATTTTACTTCATCAGTATGGAATTTCTGTCACTGAGTCGCAGACGTTCCTCCGCGCGAAACGTCCCCAGGGGCGAAGAGCGAGGAGACACTGATGTTTTCGCAGGCTAAAGGAAACTCTGCTGATTATGGATTTGGAACATTCTCTGAATTAAAATGTCGGCAGTGAAAAACTTCACCTTTTATAGTTTGCATGCTTTAATTATATGCAAATTTTCCTACAATTAAATATGACTTGATAATAACGTTAGCTGAACGTTGAAAGGTCGTCGTTTTTAACTTTTTTAATATGAGAAACATTTTAGCACAGTATTTTTTATCCAATTGTTTTTATTCACAGCAGTTTGCTTTTAGTGTCTTCTTAAGCTGAGATGGCCAAAATCTTCTTGTCTTCTTGTCTTGAGTTAGAGTAGTGGAGCAGATGAGTTTTTCTTCATTTTTCGCCGCGAGATAACTGTGCTTTCACCACTGCGTCACCCTTGCCCCAAGTGTGATGTCATGTGACTACTGTATTCACTGCATTAGGATTTCGGTTACCTTGCAAAAGTGGACAGATGTTCCAAGCAGTGATTGCTCCTTGACTCGTAAACTGCCCCAAGCCAACCTCCAATACCGTCACTGGTAGTGCAGTTACGATAAGGCAGATCAAGTAAGGAATGAGAAAACTACCTAATAATTTGAAACCATTTCAGAATTAGTTCTTTTAGTTTAATCGAGTTTTAAAATGAGACCTCATTTCGTGTATGACACATTGCAGTGGCGGATCCAGGGGCGAGGCCCGGGGGGGCGCCCCCCCTTATCTTTAGACCAAACTGAGGCCCGAAGGGACGAAAACAAAATTTTTTGAGACCACCCCCCTCCTCCCTCCCCCCCCCCCCCCCTTTATCTAAAGGTCTGGACCTGCCACTGCATTGCTAGGGTATAGATTCTAACCCAGGCCTAAGAGCCATGTGCTTGGTAGAGAGGGCTCAGTTTAGCCTGTTTACAGACGTCCCCCTCCCCTTAGAAAAAATCGATTTTTTGTAGGGGAGGCGGCGTTTGCACACAGGCTAGCTCAGTTATGATCATCTATGTATGTATAAATGGATGCTCACACTCAAAAAACAAGTTTGATGAAAGAAAACAAGATTGACTAGTCCAGAAGTGAAAGCAATCCGGTATAGCGTGAACATGGTCTGGGGTGGAAGCTGAATAATGAAACATAGCCTTAGAATTGCAATTTTATATGAAGTCTTTACCATGACTGTGCCGCTCGTAGCTACCGCCTTTAGCCGACACAACCCACCGCACGCCTAAAATGCTTCTTCTACCCAGGGAACAATATGGCATTCTAATTGCAGTAATTGCTAAATAAAGAACCTACCTACCTCCACCATTTTTGAAGCAAAGGTATGGAAATCTCCATATGTTACCCAAGCCGATGCAAAAGCCCATTAATGCAAGAAGGAAATCAATCTTCGATGACCAGATCTCTCGCTCTTTCACAACGTCAACCATTCTAAATCTGTAGTTGTTCTTTATTACGCAGATTATGTGAAAAAAGTAACACAAAATGATCGTAATTAGGCACTTAAGCAATGTTCACACGATGCAGGGTAACCTTTCGTGCCGACACACAAAGCTATTGTTGGTTTTCACATGACGTCACTAAAATTCAAAACACAGAATTATCGATCCTACTGAGATTTTACTTTCATGATGTATTAGAGCAGCTGAAAACTAATTTTCATACAAATTTTCGCTTCAAAAGGGTACTTGGTTTTGTGATAGAGTACGCTTGAATTTCTAAGCTTTTGCGTGACGTGGCATTTACGCGAAGGCCAGGAGAGCTGTCATGTAGGTTAAAGAAGTGATGTATTCAGGAGAATTTTGCTATCTAAACATTTCATGGATTAGAAAAAGTATTACTTTAATGTTTATGAGTTCCTCAACGATTAAATTCACGTTTTTGTACCAAAACTCGGTAACAGATGTTTTTGTTGGTTTCCGTCCGCCATGTTGGTGCCCATCCAGGTGGGCACCAGCATGACGTCCCCATACAAATCTCTATAAATCTGGGTAAAACCTTTCTTCGGATATCTCGTATACGGAATATTCCTCTGACCTGAATCTTGGCAAGGAACTTGGTATATTTACCTCAGATTCCGGACTTTATCTATTGAACGGTTTTGATTTTAATTTCATGATCTATTTGGAATGTCGTGACACTGAAAACCAGCAATTCGGTATAGTGTGAATATAGCAATAGCCCGGGACGACACAAGTCGTTCACACACATTGAAAATCGTGTCGGCACGGTTGGCCGATATGTGACACTCCACTTTCGACCGTTCTTGTTTTTGAACAGAAGCCCTATCCAGTATGATTTTCGTCGCAGCGAAAAAGTAATCCGGAATAGTGTGAACAAAGCCTTTGTTTCTTTTAAGGTGATGTTACACCAAACGACGACGATTTTTAGCGCCACAAAGCGCAACACAGCGCTGCTTCATTATTGCGATATTGTTTCGAATGGTTGCAACATTGTTACAATATTATAACGCTCTGTTGCGCTAAAAATACAGGGGAACATCTCCTATTGGACATCTCTTTTCAAGTGACATCTCCACTTAGGGGACACTTCTATTCAGGGGATACTTTCCTTGAACCCGAGGGTGTCCCCTGAATAGAGGTTTCACTATATTCTGTTAAGCAAGAACGGGGAGGTAAGAGTACCGTTAGAAGAGATCCTAACTTCCCAGTAGACTGCAAGCAATTCCTCGGGATTGTCGCACGGGCGAGCTTCTTACGTGCGCGCGAGCGAGGCAAAAGCGCAAAACGTTGTTCGCTCGCCTACGCGAAAATCCAGAGGGACTGCTTACAGTCTTGCTAGCCCATGCATACGTTCTTTTGGCTCGTCACGCAATCCCCTCCAACGAACCCCTAAGAACTTCTGCGTGGGAGAACCTTTGCGTGAGACGCTAGCAGTCAAGCAGTCTGCCCTCCCTCAACGAGCAATGGCAGTTTAACCTTTCAAATACGGTCACCAAAGGGACAGAGCAAGGTGTTCGTCTGTTTTTTAGAGGTCACATCACTGACAGGTTTAAGACCGACTGTCTGTAAATATCGACCAAAAATCGTCTTTTTGAGGCACAAGTTCAAAATTCGAATTTCGCTCATTTTTGGCTCATCGATAACCCTTGATGAGTAATGAAACATGCTGTAGTTAGTTTTCCCAAATAACGTATTCTTTTGTTAAAATTCGAGAAAACTCATTTTGCTCGTTCGAAGCTCAAAATACACTTCCGGTAAAACGAAATTTTACACAAATTTCATTGACTCGTACGTCAAACTACAAAGATTTGGCAGCCTTTGAAGAACACGAATAGTTTTATGACCCTTTCTTTCTCATAAGACGATAAATTTGTGAAAGCTGTAATAAGTTTGTGGCCAAAAAGGTATTGTTAGAAATAGGTCCTATTGACAATTTCACCGGTAGGTCCCAGTGTATCAGAAAATCGAAACAAATCTCTGGGCAAACGATTTTAGGTAGCCCGCAAGACGCCCAGTTCAACCCTAATTTTGCGAAAAATCGCAACATTCCAGTGTTTAAAAATAGCGTGACACGGCCCGTCACGCCAGCGGTGTTGACGACAGATTCACTTTCAACATTCTATTCAACACTGATCACATGCCGAATTCCAGCATAAAATCTATATTACATCTTTCAATAACCTGATCTTATTTAGAAGAGTCATTTTGTTTGGATACAATATATAGTGTAGAATTGCCCAAAAGTCGACTTTTTTGAGCGACGTCGGCAACACGTCGACGACCGAACCCAACGAAAACAAACTTTGAACAAGTACAGTGGTGTGCTTCATTAATTTAAGCATCCGTCAAAAGGCATAAATACGTTAAATTTAAGACGGGGATAACCAATATTAACTAATTCGAACAATGTTTTTTCTTGCGAGTTTTCTCTTTCAAGTAATTATGTATAAGTATAAATGTACGTTTGGATGTATTACTATCACGCTTATAAAGGTACATTGTAACGAACGTTTCAGAAAACGTCTTAACTCGTTTCGATGGACGATGAAACGCCATCATCAAAAACAAATCACCAAAAACTTTCCTCTACAGCAAAACAGAAAATAGAGAAAAAAAGTGGCGTTTTATTAATGCGAAAGCAGGAATAGTTGCAGCGTGATCATGAGCTTTTAAAAATGGCAAATGCTCCTAAATGGACGTCTATAGATCCCTTGCATCGCCATTGGAAAAAAACTCTCTGGCCCACTATGAACTAGCCCATTCCAGGCGTAGTGGACAGTGGATAGTGGATAGAGGACAGTGGCGAGAAATGGGGAACGGAGGAAAACAAACGTGGAAAAGAGTAAGAGGGAAAGAGTAGGAGGACCTTTCGCCCTCAATCCCTAACCCCGCCCCTTCGCCCTTTTTTCTAGCCCACTTTTCTTTGCGTTTTTCCAACTATCTGAAGGCCTGTTACAGGTTACCTACGTCCTTTATTTACAAATTTTTATGGTATATAACGTATTTATTCGATTAGCCGCCCTGGGCGCTTATTAAATTTTTGGACCTTGAGAGTGGGCGCTTATTCGAGGTGGGTGCTTATTCGAGGCTGGGCGCTTATTAAATTTCGCCATTCTCAGCAAGTGTAGTATGTTTATTTTGCAACAAAACAATAAATGGTAATAACAAATAGCGGAGATGTAACAAAGCAAGGTTTCTGTAAAATGCTCTGAAGAAAATTCCGTCTTCCGGGAGGGTCTCTTATTATCTCTTATTTAAGTTTGTGTAGGAGGGAGTGGGTCGGTGGTGGGCGCTTATTCGAGGCTGGGCGCTTATTAGCTGTTCTGCCTTTAGGAGGGGCGCTTATTCGAGGTGGGCGCTAATTTGAGGTTGGGCGCTTATTCGAATAAATACGGCATTCAACTTGAGCGTCGAGCACTTTTGGCGCTTTGTTATTGATCAGCAGGAAAGGATTTGGTAGTACTAACTTTTCAACTGCTTTTAGACTTCGAATTTTTTTTTCCTTCTTTCTTGTTTTCTTTCTTTTATTTTTTCTTTGTCAGTTTCTACCGTATTTTTTAGACGTATTTTTCGATCCTCTCCCCAGTCTCACTCACTCTGAAATGTTCCTAGCGGCAGATAGCGATGAGAGGAAGCTGTATCGCAGGCTTTTGGACACAAGACTTTTCTACTATTTACATGGGTAAACCGGTCGCTCCACGGTTTTGGCAAATGGTGAGGAGAATTCAGGACTGATTAATTTTGATTCCGTTCGGTAATCGCGTTTACCATTTGCCTAATATAAGTCAGTTTCGTTTAATGAAAAACGGCCGCGAAAGCCTGAAACTGATATTCAAATAAGGTTTGAAGACATGAAACCCGAACTTCCGCCTGAAAGTTTCCAACCAGGAAGACCAGGAAAATAGGCGAATGCCTTCTCAGACGTTCCGTTTGTTTCAGGAATTTTCCACTGAAACGTCGAAAACAACCCGAAACTGAGTTAATGGTAAGCCTGGCAAAGCACCAAAGTGTCCTCTCAGTTTGTTTTAATGGGTCATTTATATAGTCATGCAGTAGCTTCATGATTCATACACGTTGTCATACAAGTATATAGGCTCCTCCTTGACATCCACCTAGCTTTTTTTTTTTCAGTTTCGAGAGCCCGCACGGGTAAAAACTTCAAAAAGAACTATTGCACCAATACTTAGTCTAAAATATTTTTATTCTTTAAAATTGCTTCAAGGAAATTAGTTTTTATAAACCAAATGGCATTGATTGGCGATGATTTAATTCGTAAATATCTCTCAATGCAAAAAGTCATTCAGTAATCAGTTTTAGTTTTTAGATTTTGTTCTGTTTATATACCATTTTTTGAGGGAAATCGCCAGTCTGAAACTGAACATGAAAGTGTGTGACGCTATCCCAGGGACCCTATATGTTGTATCTGAAGAAAATGCTGCAATCAATGAGAATCATAGGTTTACTGAACGATTTAATTTCGAATTGGCGTTTAATCTGCCTTTAAGTAAATTGTTTAAAGCATATCTATAGGCAACACTGGCGTGACGGGCTGTGTCACGCTATTTTTAACCACTACAATGTCGTGTTTTTTTTGCAAAATTAGGGTTGAACTTAACGTCTTGCGGGCTACTTAAAATCGTTTGCCCAGAGATTTGTTTCGATTTTCTGATAGATTGGGGCCTAGTTAAGCAGTAGAAAGTCATTTTTCGGAATTTTAAGTTATAGCGCATTGTAAAAATTTGCATTTTTTTATCCGTATAATTTTGAACGGTAGAAATTGTCAATAGAGCCTATTTTTAACAAACCTTTTTAGCCACAAAATTATTACAGCTTTCACAAATTTATCGACTTATAAGAAAGAAAGGGTCATAAAAACTATTCGTGTTTTTCAAAGGCTGCAATATCGTTGTGGTTTGCTAGTTTGGTTTAATTTGTTAAACTTCATTGGCCATCAACAATTGATGCCCGATTTTTTATTTGGCTGTTCAACTGTCCGATTCGGACCTGTTCAATTATACAAGCAGATTCTAATCGGACACGTCAAATTCGACAGTTCTGGTCTTGCATCAGCCAAGTTAAGCAAAAGATAAAGGTCAGTTGAGAACCAAACAGATTCGAAAATTTTGTTATTGACAAAATTAAGAGCAAAAAAATAGAACTGAAAAAGAATAAGAGGGAATTGCCCTGCCGCGAGTGTGGACTAGGCACCGTGGAACCCCGGGGTGGGGGGCGACTACCATATAAAAGAGACAGGGTTGCTTGTCAGAAAATTTTTAACAATGAAACTCCTAAAGGAGACAAATGTGGATGTTGCTCAAGCTTAAAATGACCCCTAAGGGAGATTTCTCTGTGGTCAGTGGCAGGGCATTTTTTGTAAATTTCGTTATACACAGTACTAAGCGATACTTGAATGGGCAAATATAGTATCTTTCCATCCCAAACACCTTAAGTGAGACCAAAATCTGCAATTTACTAGCCTGCGAACAGCAGACGCATTTCCGGTCGTCGCTTCTCTCCCTCCGAAAAATATCGTCTGCGAACCCGAGCGGCAAAACGATTTCCGTGACGTAAAACCTTTTGTTTTGATGTAGGCCAATCAGATCAAAGGATAGAATACAGCTCGAGTGACTCCTCGCGACCTCGCGCGCTGAAGTGTCTTAGATTTTGGAGAGAATTACCAAATACGCTTTGGAACGTGAATTTCACGACCATAACAAGGTTTCCTGCGACGTTGAATGCTGACTTCTTTATGAAGCAACTGCTTCTTAAGCTATGTATGTGATGTGGGCCTTTGGTTTCGCTTTATAAAATACGGTAGTACGTGACATAAACAAAACCTGGACAAAATAATCGCTACAGCGAAAGGAAAGCAACATAGCTTAATGACTTCGCGCTCAGACTTATTTATTTCAATTTAACCAGCGCTGACAAAAGGTGGTGAATCAGTTATACAGGCACATCCTTGACTGATTCAGAAATCTCTAACAATCGCTCGTTAATAATTCTAGTATCGCCACAACACAATGATCTGAAATATTATAAACCTGGGCCAGACCCAACGTGAAATAAATAGTTACAGCAGTAAATAGATCATAGTCAAAATGACATTTCAGCTACGACGCTGCTACTCATCTCACAAAAAAACTATGGAAATGAGAACCTTGAAAAGAACATGTATTTAAAGAAATATACCGGCGCAAATATAAAATGCTTTCGATCTGATCAAAGTTCTATCTGAACCGAGAAGCAACCACGCATGGGAAATCAATTACCACATGTCCTACCTTTCAAAGATAAAGGATATCTACTAAAAAATATCTAAAACGGCACACGACAAACTATCGAAGAGTTCTCCAAGGCATACTTTCCTGCCAGGAACCAGAAAGGAACAGAAGCAACAAACGGCATGATGCGTCTACTGTCATTAGGACAGTTATCGTTTCGAATATGATCAAAACAACTACGTCTGATAAATCATTGACTCCGTAGGCAAATAGATGAAAAATGTCCTCTAATCTTTTCTTCGATATGAATCCTCTTGATACTTATTTCGTCAATCAGTCCCACAATCCTGGCAAATTGACTTTCGTAAACGCGTCGTTCTGAGAAAAAAGGACGGCTATACAGAAGCCACGTCGTCCTTTCAATTTCGACTTGAAAACATATCCATCGCGCACGATCCTGCGAGAAGTCTCGCGAGTTAGTTCCTTGATTTTAAGAGCTAAGCCGCGATTGGCTAAAAATGTTTTACGTCACGGAAAATCGTTTTGTCGCTCGGGTTCGCAGACGCTATTTTTCGGAGGGAGAGAAGCGACGACCGGAAATGCGTCTGCTGTTCGCAGGCTAGCAATTTACCGGCCCCAAAGCGAAACGACGAGCATCCCCGTCACTTTTATATGGGAGTCCCCCGGTGGGGGGGACACAAGCCCCTGCATATTGCGAAGTATAACGTCTAGACACTAGCTAGCAATGTATAATCGATTCCGAAAATTGTAAACGTTTAACATCACAATTACCGTATTTTCTCAATTTAACGGCCCCGGCGTTTAATTCAAGCTTGGCCTTGTGGACCGGCCTTTGTTTGAATTTGCAGTTTATTCAATTTACTGTTACTAAAAAAAAGTTTTTGTGCCTTATTCTTGACAGCCATGTATCTTGCCTTTATACCGTTAGTTTATTATACCACAAATAAACGTCTGGGGGGTGTATCTACAACTTCCTCTCCAAGACGTGGCGTTTATTCAGGGCACGGCGTTAAATCGAAAAGTATGGTAGAAAACTAAAAACCACACGCAGTGAAACTTCCTCAAGCACTTGACGCTTTCGCACATGACTTACGTACTTTTACTCATGCGACAAAGAGGTAGATTTCATCTCATCTCTAACGTCCACGGGCGCCGTTAAACAATAATTTTTTTTAATGAACACTAGTGAGCTTGAAAACTTGATTTATTTCTCCGACCGGTTTCTTCTGATCACACAGACTTCATCAGGAAGTATAAAAAGACAGAGCTAAGGAACTTATTTTATACCTAATGATTATCGGTAAAATCACGTTCATGTTAAGGTGTGAACAGCAAAAATACAAAAAAATACATATTTGCAGGATATGACTATAAAATTCTTCGTTATTAACAAAATTTACGATGTTTATATAAATTCTTGAGCCCAAGGATTTGACGTTAAATCTGTAAGCCTCAACCAAGCTACTGCTTGTAACATTGTAAACAAATTCGCGTGTAGTAGTTTTTCGTTATTAAATTTTTCACAATCGATATTTTTTTTGTTTTTTCATAAAATGGACAATAAAGATCTCACCTACAGGTCGATAGGCGGTTAGAAAAAGAGAATTCCCTGTATACTTTTTATTGTTTATGATTAACGTTTTTAGAAAAGATGAAAGGCACTGTTTTACACTGAGGGTGGTAAAAAATTACTTTGCTTACCTCTCAATCCTTAAGCGGTATTTTTCCAAGCTCAGCCACTTTTACAGTGGTAGATTCCCAAGCGTTATGCACAACATTAACCGGTTAAATTGTACTTTGTTCTATTTTCACCCTAGAATGCATTTATATATGTCACGTGTCTCTCTGAAAGTAGATTCCGTAGAGTGATAGAATCATGTGGCTGGCAGTCCAACTTACTCCCCGTCTTAGCTCTACAAAATTCCTCCCTTAACCAAACGAGCTGTGTAAGCAGGAGAGAAAGTCAAACTATATGCTTAAAAAATCTGGAGCTTTTCGTCTAAAAATCATTTACAGGTTTTGGCCTTTTGCAAAGATGTTCAGGGTGGAAAACTACAGACAATTTTTTTTCCTTTTTAAACAGAGAAATCTACCACTCCTACTTCCATTTTCTAAACGCTTAACACGTACTTCATGTTTTTAAAGTCAATAGCAGAGAACATTTTGTTATATGTATTAAAGCATGACGATATACTAAATTTTAGGTGAAGCCCGCGCGGTTCGTTAGTTGACCTCCTTTAATTAAATTTCTTCTATGATTCAAGATTACTTGGTTCGAGTTTGTGTATATTTATCGATCGAAACTAGATGCTGTGATTATTTATCGTGGCAAAGTAATGGTGATCTTGTTGCCACAAATCATCTAGGGTGACATAATTTTACACCGGCTAGTGACGGTGCACAAATTATAAGAGGCGAAAATCATGCCTGATTCGCGAGCAAAATTCGTGACCTTGTATAAACTCTCACGAGTTCAGAAATTCTCTGTTTTCGAATCACGCATCATAAACTCTGTTTGCCCCCAGATTTTGCATAAACTGTTGTCTTCAAATGCCCCTGAGGGTATTGGATACTTCCGAGACAGTTGAAAACAATTAACTTTTGCAAATTTTGGGAGGCAAACAGAGTGCATATTAATGTGGGATTCGAATAAAGCATGGAGAGCTTCCTCTATAGGCTTGAAGGTCAATGGGGAAGGCCTACTTCAAACAACGGACATTAAACGGCTGAAACTGAACTGAGACTGATATTATTTTGCTTCTAGTAATTTCTGTCTGTACTGCTTAATCAGCACAGTTCTCAGTGGCCTCTAATGATGACCCTACATGCATCTTCAGCTCATCTGAAACACGAAGATAATTACTATACCTTGTTTTCTTTCACTACAGAATCCAGCTTTCTAGTTTGATTAGCGCGGTCAGAAGCTCGTTTTCTTTACGTAAAAAGTTCTGATCTTCAGAGAAAAATAGAAAGCACTCAAAGCGTGACTTCCCACGAGTTTCTCCCGTGACGTACTGGGAAGCAAGTTGTAATATGCACTATTGACATTATTTCGTTCATGGTCTGTCTGTCTGAGTGGAAATTCATTTAGATCCACAGGTTAAGGCAGGCACTCTGATGGTGCTGTTTATTAATGGTAAGTAACAAGGTATATGGCGAATTATGTTTCTTTGTTGTAAGAGTTTCTAAGATTGTAAATGTGGGTCTGGAGAGTGGGCAAGACAGTTTGAGAGTGGTTCAGAACTATGTTTCCAGAGGGGGAGGCTAACTTTGGGCAAGAAACGTACTGGTCCCTAGAAAGGCCACCCCAGGTCACTCTGGATGGATTTGATTTGTACAGTTCCCAGGCCTCTATTGCTTGGCCGCGCGTTGATCTCACCCGCCCACTTCAGCGCAAGTAGTTTCGGCCACTGATTTTTGAATTCTCTTCTTCCGTTTTCACAAAGGCTGCTGGACTCGTTTCGCTAGCTGGGGAAGCTTCATTGGTTTCCATATCTGGGACAGTCCTTTTTTTCACAAGCCCAGTGTGTTTAGAAACACCTTGCAAGTAGGAGAGCTTGCAAGTAGGCTATATCATTTCTTAGTATTTGGTCGTATTTGAGGGAAAGTTCGAGTCCTCCCCTTGAAGCAACGCTTGGTCCACGTCCAACTTTACTTTACACATCTCAACCAACCCTTAACAATAAACAACACCATTGCACCAGTTACCCAGTTATTCAACGACGCCCAAGTATATGCTTCGCAACGCCTTCTTTTAATGCACTGGAATGATTATTATGTAACTAAAGGAATTTTTCTACTACTTATGTAGGGTCCTTTGATGACGTGTTATATAGGTAATCCTGAGGAAAACGTCGAGAGAAAACTTTGTGACTCCATTTAAAGCTGGCATTAGCCCCAGCAATTCCCAAACTTTTGGTTTTACCAACTGACTTGAGAAAGTCAGTTGGCTCTCATAGATAGATTAAGATGTTGCTGACGTCGTATCAAAGACATGGTCGCTTGGCGACGTAGGATGGATGGACATGGATCGAAACTTGAAAAAATTGGGTTAAGCTTTTCAAGGCTTAATGATATGCATGCAAAAATCACCAAAACATTCATAACTCTGCCCGGGGAGCAATTTTTTGCAATGACTTATACACAGATTTGACCTAAAACAGCAATATCGTCGTGAAATATCCCCTTCAAGCAAATTTCTGTGAATGTTTCCTATTAAGTTCATTTACCTCTTTTTTTTAGATACAGAAGCCTTAGCTTTTATTCTAGCATTCATTTGCTTCTTCAGAGAATACGCGCTGTATTCTATTCAAACTGTTGTTTTCGACGACTATTAGGCCTTGCTGCTTTCTTTGGGAATAAGTTGTGCAGTCTCGTTGTCTTCTTGGCGATGAAACAAAACGGGTATCGTCAATTCTCGTAGCCGCTGTAATAAACAAAAATCAACAACCACTAAATAATGATGATATGAGTTGATTTATCGCTCTCAGTGAGGAAATGAAATTTCGTTCTATAACGGTTTGAGTTGCAAAAGGTAAGGTAAGGTAAAGACGCACAAGAGCCAAAGGCCCAAACGGCCGGAGCTTAAACCCATTTCCTTAGCATGACGCATGATTAGAAGTATTGCGACTCCCCCCTGGAGAGGATGCAAGTGCATTACAGTGTATGTCACCGGTACCCATTCATACACCTGGGTGAAGAGAAACAAAGTTGAGTACAGTGCCCTGTCTAAGGAAACATCGCGACGGGCGAGGCTTGAGCCCCGGACCTCCAGATCCAGAGTTCGAGGTGTTATGAACTGCTCGGCCACACACGCCTCCACACAAGAGATGCAAAAACTAGCGATAAAGACAGTTAAGGTTATCAATGAAGGATACTGTGATATCGCTGAAATTAAATGGTAGGTGAATTTATGGAGGGATATTTTAACAAAATCAGAAAACCTTTTGGTAGTAATAAGCATTTGATTGAATCTCACATTTTAAGGGTTAGCTCTATTAATAGAAAAAATAAGGAACACCTCAAAACGATTTTCATAAAACTGATGTCTTTGTTTACTCGGAAACTACCTAGGGCCTCTTCTCAACTTGCTTTCAGTTACGGTTCATCAAAGACAGTCTTGAATTCTGAATTCCCGGTACTGTATTCTAGACTCCTTATCAATGGAATTTCTTGTCCTAACGCACGTCTGGTTTTAAAATCCTCTATCACACTGCCTTAAATTATGATTGATCTGACTGGCTAGTAACGAGGAAAGTGCAAGGCGGTGGACACTTTTCTCTATAGAAAATGCCTCAATGGGATGAGAGTTAAGAAAGGTCTTTAAATAGAGGCCTAAGGATAATCTCTTGCTATCTGTTTTAAAACCTCTCTCACTCTTAAGTACAGAAAGCAAACAGGTTATGTGGAAAATGTTAGGACAGGTAACAGCTTTCTCAAGAGTACGTCACTAGGGGGTAGTTAAGAAAAGGTCTTTGACCCTTTAAACCCTGATATCAGCATGGATATTCTCCAAACATTACTCAATACTCTCCCTCTGGCACTAATGAGGTGAATTTGTTGAACAATCAAGACCTAGTTTTACACTTGTCGATCATTTCCTATATTTTCACATCCTATATCATTGTTTGATGCCCACGCGGTCGGCACGAATGAAGGAGCTCTCAAACGGAGCTCCTGTTATAGACCGATTTCTTCGATATTTGTGTGTTTTTTGGCAGCCATTGTTTTGTTGTGTTTTTTGCTACAATTTTATCTGTCACCACTGTGTAAAAAAATATCATTTTATAGCTAAGCGCTCGTACGAAAACGTATGTTTATTTAGCTCCTAGACATCTTTTTTCTTATAATACATAATTTTATTTAACAATTTCTTCCTTTCCTTTCATTAGCCGTCAAAACAGGAAAAATTCTCTGTTGGATGTAATAATGATAATAATAATAATAACTGTGAAAGGTTTGAACCCAGGAGTCATTTCAAAAGTAGGTTGAGTTTGATCGTCCGGGTGAACGTAGTCCTGAATGGGACTGTTGTTGTTGACAGTGACTGACGTTTCAACAACCTGTGCGGTAGTCATCTTCAGAGTCAAAGTCTTTGACTCTGAAGATGACTACCGCACAGGTTGTCGAAACGTCAGTCACTGTCAACAACAACAGTCCTATTCAGGACTACGTTCACCCGGACGATCAAACTCAACCTACTTTTGAATAATAATAATAATAATAATAATAATAATAATGATAATAATAAAGGTTGAGCAGTATTACTGAAGGGAGAAGTTAGAGGCTAGTGACCCTTAATAAGCGACTAAGAATAGTCCAGTGCCATTGCTTAAAAATTTTTAAATCATGAAGCCGTCTGTCTATTTTAGCTCTGATGAATTATGCATACTGAGCCAATTGAGTTGCTATTGTTACAACAGCAGCAGATAATTACCTCTTTGATTGATCCAGTGGCGTTCATCAGTTTGCATATCATAACAGCTGGAATTAAGGATAGTGACGACAGGGTCATCAGCCAGCCAATCGCCTGTCCCCAGGCAGGATAAACATATTCTCGATACTTGAGTGGCTGATAAGTAGAAAGGTAGAAAACAAATACAGCCTAGAAAAGAAAAGAAAAATAAGTCAGGGGATAAAGAATTTGCCCCAAAACACTAAATCGTTAGTTAAGGACGGACCATTAGGAAACTTATGGAGGCGAGGCGGGCGGGCGAAGTACGAAAAAAAAATTCGCACAAGGGAAAAATAACCGGAAAAAATCATGCAGGTCAAGTAACCATAAAAAAATTTCATGCTCTGGCCTCAAATAAATCATGTAAGGGAAATGTAAACGAAAAAATATAATTTGGCTCAAAAATTCCTCCATCTCCCCCATAAATTTTCTAATGGTCCGTCCCTTTAGAGAAAACTATTCCAGAGACTAATTGGTGCTTTAGAGGACACATTTTAAGAGGAACGCCCTTTTTTACTTTTTTTGAAGGGGTCGTGGGTTGAGCTCTTTATTCTTTTGAAGGCTGGCGAGTGAATGATTCTAATCGACATTACGTGATGGATCACAAACCTATTTAAAAGAGGTAGGTCAATTGGATTGTTTTTTGACGTGGCGACAGATAAAATGCGTCTTTGCCTTGCCATAGTCTTGCCAGTAGAGTGAAAGAGCTACGTAGCAGAAATATAACAGATCACGTGTTTATTTCCAATGAGGCTACCGACTTGTGTTATTTTGTAGTCTGAGCCTTGAACACAGTTCTTTCAGAAAGCCATCATGTACTAACCAAACAAAATATTGGTGACAGATATTTCCAGCACCAGCCACACCAGGGATTGATAGGAAATCCCAACATAGCCTCTATGTTGCTATAGAAACGGTCACGACCTGTCCAAAATAAACAAAAGGAATCGCACACAAAACCAATACAAGATGATTACGAGATTAGTATTTTTTATCGACATAGTTGCATCTCTAAGAGAAGAAATAGTAACCTGTCATTTACTTCAGTGTTTGCTTGTTGTTTTTTACTCGCAGATTCTGAAAACATTCCTCAAAAGATTTTCAAACAAATTTTTCACTGCCTGCACTCAAGTTAAGACAAAACAACTTTTATATAACCACGGACGATCTTTGACTAATACATTTTGATCAAGATTTGAATTAGGGTTGCCATGGAGAGTTGGTGGGCTAAGGAGTGCAGAAAAACGTATATGCACTATTTCCTGACGTCTTTGTTAGCCTTCACTTCGTGTACCCAGGTTCCTTGAAACATTGTCACACTACTCACACACTAGCTGGGTTAGTATCGGTTCAGTATTGGATTGATACCTCTCTACATTAGAAATCCAAAAGTGAGCTGCAGAAAACAAGGTAGCCTTTCAATATGCAGTAATTTTGGATCAATACGACACTGATTCAGTAGTAGTCAATTTGCAATAGCACGTGTGAACTACCATATTTGCAGAGTAATATTACAAAATGGGAATTAACTAGCATGTCAGGGAAACAACACACAGTATAACAATGTATATAGCTGACCCAATGAAGGGTGCTTTGGGCATTGGGAAATGCTAGCTAGAAAGCTAATTTCTCTAGGTAGAAGTCCAAGCAGGTTTCTCACCATAAAACCATCCAATGGCCAAACATTCACCCAAGACAACTAACAACAGGACTGTTCCGGCACCACAATATGCGTCAAACAACTGAAACACGTACATACCACCCTAAAAAATAATGTTAATGTTGTGTCATCGATACTTCTAGTTTACATTCAAAGGCAAGGACTTATCACAATGTACCGACAACTGGCGCGTAAACGCAAATCTTACATTTACATTTTACACTTTCTCCTCATTAAAGTTGACGCTTCTCGTTTTCTAAACGATTTAAAAACGATAACTGAATGTTAAAAGCAGGTAACATGGTTAATTATTCCTGAATATTTCAGTCTTGCATTCCAGACTTTCTTTGAAGTGTGCGATGCAGCTGATAAAACTGAATTTCTACAAGGAATGTACGTGCTAATCAACACTTGAATTTTTCGTATTTGATGATACTATTTTGAAAGAGCTGATTAAAGCAGAGGTTACTAATTTAAACAGGCCCTTTTAGTTATGAAATAACTTATGTTATAACTTTCGGGTTTGGATTTAGTTTATAAAAAGCACGCTCACTGAGCTATTTACAGAACCTCAGCGCTAGAATCAGATCTTTCCTAGAAAAACATTTCACAACCCTTTGGGCTTCAGTTTGGCCTTCAAATAAGGAGAAGCAGACCTCCCAGGCCTCTCCCCAAGACCCGTCAATAAAGCTTTACCTTAGTAACCATGGACAATCCACAAAGGAACCACAGACTACACATCAGAGCTGTAAACAATTCTTTGCGGTATCCTCGTCTCAGATGTTGCGAGAATAAATCGACAATAGCAGTTATAATGCTTTCGATCACCACAAACTGTACAGAAGCAAAATAGAGACTTTTTTAATTTAGTTCAGGCTTTTGTAGGCAACGTCAACACTTAACAAACTACTTCAAACTTTAGAATAACAAAAAATAAATACTGACATTGATATTGAGTAAATTCATATGAACTTTAACGCAATAAGATTGGGTCTGCCAACACGAATTATAGAACGTTTCTCCACATTTTATACTTTTGTATGTGTTATTAAAGATTAACTAATTTCTCCATGTACAGGGACACAGTGATCCTGTTTTCTGTTTTACTTGTGGTGGTGGAAACAACACATGGGAACCAGAACAAAAAGACGTAAATAACTGAGTTATGACAACAAGTTGTATTTAAGTCTGAATGGCTTTGTTTTTTTCACCGTACCGCACTGTCCAGACCAAGCAAAAGAAACATGAAGAAAAACAACGCGGACCACAAAGGAGCCAACGGCATCTGGGCAACTGCTTCAGGATAAACTAAGAAAACAAGGCCCGGTCCTATAAAGAGAAATATAAAATTGTTCGAGGAGAGAGAAAGTGCTACCTGAGACGTGCTACCTGGGACGTGCAAACGAAAAATGGAAAAACCTTACGCAACTCCAAATTGGTAAGAATTATTTGTTTCTTATTTTATACTAGGTGAGCAGTTGTCTCTTCTAATAAGTTGCTTTTGGCGTTTCATCAGTTAAAAATACTTCTCATTTCGTTATATAAACAAGCTTTGACTGACCTTCCAATCATAGGTTTCCTGTTAGTCGAGCTTGCTTTAGCAGCAAGTACTCTAAAAGGGCAAGCCTTTCTTTCTTTCTTTCTTTTTTTTTTTTTTTTTTCCATGTGTGTGCGCTAAGAGGGGATTCATGGTCCCAGGCGTTCCTAGCGTAGACCGTGGAAACTGGGGATAAAAATCACGACGTGACTGAGAACATATAAACATTTTCCAGGGTGCCATGCACGTTTTGTTAATAAAGCTTTGGAAAGATTAATGCAGAAAGCGTTGATTACTTTGAAAAAAGTGAATACTTCGGGCGTTAAAAAAAATTAATTTTATGAGGATAACTTCGATAGAAAGGCAAACTGGTCGGGTGGGATAAACTTTCATTGTAAGTCTTGCGATGAGCACGCGATGTATTTTAGGCGATGATTGATATGACACGCCATATTCATCACGTATTTGCTCTTTGGCGATGATGTTATTTCTCTCGAATCGAGGCCCTTGGTTTTTCGTGTTTTCATACACGTGTTCTCAATCCAGTCAGGAGCAAATCGTCGAATACGATATAAAAAGTAAATATCCGGAAGACCAATCGACCGTCGATAAAATAGGACGTGAAAAACTTTTAGCGAGGAAATCCAGTTTCGGGTAGAATTAAACGCCTCCTCATTACCCGGCCTTCCTTTCAGGAAGAGACGGGTTATAAAATGGCCTGGGTTTTTCCTTTCGTCGTCAAATCGCCCCCTGCTCTTTAAAGCGCATGCCTGTACTGGCGAAATATCGCGTGATCGATTTCCGCAAATTCATTGGCTTAGAGGCAAAATCCTAATCCTAATCATAACTATATCGAAGGAAAGAAATATTCTTTGACTTTTTCGGCATATATGGATTAACTTGTATCGAACTCGCACGGAAGCGGCAGGTTTGTAAAGCACGTAGAGTTGTTTGATGCTAAAATTCGACATGATTTTGATCGATCAAATCTCATTGCTAAATTTTAATTTAACAATGAGATTTAAAATAAATTTGAAAGTCAAAGTTTACATGTAAGCTTATAGCTCTTTAAAAAATGGGCGATTGCTTACTGTCGAATTTCCATCTTGCAAAACTCCGTTTTGATCGATCCAACATTATTAGAAATTTCAAAATTATCTATTCTAGAAATTTTTCTCTTTGCTGTGTTCATCTACTGTACATTCAAACTTGCAATTAAAAGGATTGACAAATCGATTATAATATTCTGTATTTAAATTGGTTTCGGGATTATCGTCAACGAGGTACACAGTATAGGTTTGGGTTTTCTGTGGTTATCTCTGTGCTTGTTGTTGAATCAATACCAAGGCAATGGAATATTGACATATCCTTTATTTATTTACTTTTTTTTTCAGAGAAGATGAACTTGGTCCCAAATCAAACGATAAGTGCCGAACCACTTTTCGAAGTTTTCTGACGATGAATTAGCTAAAAGAAGATTTCGGTAGTTTGCCTTTGAAGTGCCTGTAACAGAGTGATAAAAAGTGAATACAGACCTTACTCATGGGAAGATCTGGGATTTTTACTCCTTTGTAGCAATTTAGCATGTACAATAAGCACTTCAGCAACCAAAACAAATTTAAAATCCTAGCATAATTATTCCAACCATTATGTTCTCTTCCTCTTCAGGGTGTTATTTCAAAGTTTTTTCCTTCAAAATATTAGTTTACTACCAAAGATTGTGACTGAAGCTCATGCTAATTTAAAGAAAAAGAAATCTAGCTTCAACACATCTTTGAAGCATAACATTGTTATGCACTCATGGTCAAGTACACCCCTTTCGAACGTTCGAGTCTTTCCAGACTGATTTGCTAGCCGTTAGTATTTTTTTCCAGTTATTCATAATCAATTCATCATAAAAGTTCATATGGGCTGTAGTGCACATTTTCCCCTGGCACTCTATCATTGTATGAACTAAAAGAAGGCCCGGTTCACGCACTCGTGCGCCTTGTTTCTTATCTAATCTCCAAGGAAGCTCGAGTTAACGCTTTAAAGAGCGTTCTTGTACGTCATAGGTTGAAAACCCGTAATTCTATGGCTTCTGCAGATTTTATGTTCATCTTTTGTTTGGAAAGTTGGGATGAATGAAACTGGAAAATGCTGACGTTAAATCGATCATATTTAGTGGCATCCGTCCATCAAATAAATGTGCGTCAAGAAAAAACTGGGCCTGGGCACTGGACGCTAACAAACGTACAGCGCAGGTGAAAGCGACTTCGCTCCTTTTCGGGGATATTATATATCTTTGCGTTTTTAAATTCCACCATAGCAACTCAAACCATTTTTTTTAGGTCGTGAGCAAACGAACCTGCCTGAACTACATCCTTGACCTCAACACCTTCATGTTTCGCCATAAAACCCAAAATAGAGAAAATCAGAAATCCGCCATAAACACTTGTTCCGCTGTTGCAGAGTGCGTTCCATATGCAGTCCCTGAAGGGGAAGAAAACAATCATTCAGCAAAAATGCACAAATTCTCAGCTGATCGCTTACCTCAGCTCCTTATGAACACTCTTCCGTTTTTATTGTTTTTAATTTGTGTGTTTGTTTTGAGGTTGAGAATTGTTGGGCTTTTATGTCAGTGTTTGCATATCCCCACCCAGGGGAGGAGGTGTCTCCAAGGAAATCTGTGGTACAGTCCGCCTGCCATTATGACGTCACGTCTGGCGTCGGTAACTTTCAAGATGGCGACCAAAGTGTTCATGGAAGAGACGGATAAAAACTTTTAGTTTATCACGGAAATACTGTTCCGATTTCTTGGATTTGGAGATTTTAAGGTTTCTATTGTCATAGAAAACTAGAGTTGAGTACTTTTTTGGAATGAAATGTCCAGTGGTGTTATGAATTTTAAAGATTCCTTTCTATCGTCGAGCAAATTTTACGGGCAATCATACCGACCGGTCACACTTTTGAGGGCCAGTGCACAGCAAGATTGAAGAGTTTGGACACAGCAATAGGAGGTTCATCAAAGGATGTATTATGCTTTACATTGTGCGTATTTTCAGCTCTTCAGAGCTAGTGGAACCCATATCATTCATCTCAAAGTTTGCTTAGCTGTAGCGTTGAAAGAGGAAGCTAAATGACACGTATTTGTGAGAGACTGTGAGCATTGAATCTTGTTGCTTAACCGCATTTTAATACTGTATTGGGCATACACCTGTAATTCTGTAATTAAATCCCGAAAAGCAATAAAAGGTTTCGTTTAATTATTTTTGGGGTGGGGGAACCCAGTGGAGATTTTAGGATAATAATATTGATGATTAAGACGATGTACAAAAGGCAAGTTTAACTTTCGCCAGTGGGTCGCTGGTGGGTGTTAGGTGTAAATAGACCACTGCACCACAGTGACACACATGATTTAAAAAATTAATTTTGTCAAATCAAAAAAATTTTTCTCTTCCATAGACGCTGTTTGAAGCTGTTGGAGCTGTATTTATCATGAATTCAAATATACATTTGAGGAAAATTAGCTAACGCGCGTATTTCAAAGCTATTTCGCATCGGGTTCAACAGGCCGACTCGATGTAGATAAACGATCGAACTAGCTTTACTGTTATTGGTGAAGAATTAGGAGATCAACAGAGGCCCACACTGGAAAGGAATGATATGAAGTTAGGTTAGAATAGATGAAATATAAATATGTGTCATCTGTGAATGGAACCTCCTATTCTGGAGACTAGACCTTGCCTATTTTAGGGAAAAAAATTTAAGTTTTGATGACCTTGCCGGTTCCGTGAAATAGATGGCGATCCCGCAACACGGCCCGTAAAACAAATTAACAAAATTATGCAATCACGGACACAAAATATCAAAACCTTTTACACAAGCAGATTATGGCAACACCAAAGCTCACACACGTTCGATCACTGAGCGATATATAGCGATACTTGCTAGCTTCTTAGTTTTTCCTCGACCTCGCTCTTCCAAATAACTGTCGAATCCCTTGCTAATTTGCGCAAGCGACCCGAGGTTCATGCCCGTTACTATGTGACGTCATACTGGCAGGCGGAGTGGGTCAAGAAACTTAAGTAGAAAACAATAGAGTTACTAATTCCCCCCCCCCCTCCCGGCCCCACCGCTTATCGTCACCGAAATACTGAAATAGTGTTGACAAACTTTTTTCAAAGTCTAAAAAGAGTTTCCCAAGACCGCCGAGAATTGGAACCTAATTTTACCTATTTCGTCCTTACATGGACAGATTATAAGTAGTTTGAGTATGATCGTCCGGGTGAACGTAGGACTGTTTAATGTTGACAGTGACTGACGTTTCGACAACCTGAGCGGTAGTCATCGTCAGAGTCAAAGTTAGTTGCATCACGTCAGTTAATGGTATTAAACTTGCCGTATACGTATCAAGTAAAACATGAAACAAGCAAAAGCTCGGCGGGGAAGAAGGGAGATATGACATGCGAAACGTAGACTACTAAAATGTAAGCCTATCGGGTACAATTCATCACCCGGTAAAGTTGAATTGTTCAGTCACATCTGTTTGTTTACTTGTTTGTTTGTACCTGTAAAAATTGTTGTAGTACTTATTGTAGCTTCCGAGTGCAATCAAGCCGCCCATTCCAATGGAATATGAATAAAAAACTTGTGTACCAGCGTCCAACCAAACCTTTAAAGTAAAAATTACTTTTGTCTGAGTAATGGGAATTTAACGAATCTACAGTTGCTAGGTCTGTGCCGGGCACACACTGCACACACTGCATTGCCCTTTTTGTGGATGCAATGGAATAGAAGACGAAGTTCACTTTCTTTTTCAATGTCCTACATACTCTATGATTATGAGTAAATTTTACTATAGAGTCAAGACTCTGATTCCAAATATTACCCAGTTACCTATAAACGGTTTGATCAATGAACTGATGAACTCTTCTAATTACTTTATCAATATACAATTCATAAAATATATTTCAGCTTGTTTTGATATTCGTGACAAATTATTATCAAAGTAACGTAATTGCCCTGTGTTGTAATTTTGATTGCTAAATATAGCTTTTGCAATACTGAAGGTGCTTGTATGGTCACGTGCTTGTATGGTCACGTGCTTGTATGGTCATGCAAATAAAGCTTGTTGTTGTCATTGTTGCCGGCCTGGGAGAAAAGAAAGGCGTTGATAAAGTATAGATTTAACCATGGACAAAAGGGAAGCTCTCGTGGAATCTTTTAAGAAATGTCTTTAAGTTATTCAAATTTAGCCATAAACAACAAGCAAACTATATCACGAAAAAAATGGACCTGAGCCTGCGATCATAATATAGCGGAGAACCTAAAATAAACTTGTGATCTCAATGTGTTGTACACCCTAGCCTGCGATACAGTAATGTGACACTGGTCAGCTGATGTCGTTTTTTGACGGCTGTTAATATATTGACCATAGCAATTTAAACACTCATTGTATATGCCTTCGACTACGCTAGCATGAAAGGTGGACGTACGTACGGACGGATGATTTTGTCAAAACCAAAATTTCCTGGATGCATAGATAACCATATTTTATTAATTTTGGTGCTTCGGTAATAAGCCTCCGACGCAGGCGTTTTTAGGGGAAATCGTTTTTCATCCCTCCCAACAAACGCCTGCTCAACCGAAGGCAACATTCCTTTCCCATGCTTAGCTAATCACATTGTACTTTCCAAATTCCAAAGGGCTGATAATTACTCGATCTGCATGAAACACTGAAAAACTTTCTAACCTCCAATAAATGTTAGATTCAGAGCGGCAAAAACAAGATTAAATCAAATTTTAGAATACTTCATGTACTTCATAACCTTTACGAAGGAAAGAAAAGAAGGAAAACGGTAACTTTAGGGTCACGTTTTAGACGCGTTTAGCCTGTCAACACTTTATTGCACAACTGTTTATTGGTCACTCACCACGCAAATTAAACAATGGGAAAGGAATGATGTTTCCGGCTGAGCAGGCGTTTGTGGGGAGGGATGAAAAACGAGCTCCCCTAAAAACGCCTGCGTGGGAGGCTATTCGGTAATATACCAAAATCTATTTTTGATAGATCTGCTTTTTTATGTCGCCTTTAATATGTTAGAAAGATGATGATGAAGTTGATGGTTCTACAGCCAACCCTCTCATAACGGACACATCCCTTAAGCAGACACCTAGAGTTGGTCCCAAACGTTCTGCAGTCACTGTCCTTGACTCTCTATAAGACAAACACCTGGCATTTTCTGTTTTTCCCATAGATTTCCGTCTAAGAAAGAGATGATTGTAACCTGTCGCCTCCGGCAACCTTTAGATTTACGCTGGCAAAAAGCTAGCGTTCAAAACGTCAGGCTTTCAATCTTTTTGCTTTAGTGAATAGACTTTATCAACTTTGTCGGTAAAACGAAATATTATGGAAATTTTGTCTTCTGTTTTCTTAAATTAACTACAGGCACAAATTTTATAAAATCGAACCTTCATATGCGACCACCACCCATAAGAGAAAATAAAAAACACCGAAATTTTCCGAGATAAATTACTATGTCAATTGGAACCTTTTGTAAACGACCATCTCTCGTAAGCGACTTAGTTTTGGGGGGACACAGTTTTAGAACTTCACATTGTTAAAACTTCTTGTAAGTGAGTTGTAATGAGCTTAGAGTAAAATCACCTGGCCATCTTTAAGTCTTGACCAATCAGGCTTGAGATAAAACTTGATTCCTTCTCCTGCTCCTGGCAAAGTAACGGCTCGGATCAAAAGAACCGTTATTAAAATATATGGAGCAGTGGCTGTAAAGTAGACAACCTGAAAAATAAGCCAAGTGAGCAGGTTCGTAAAAAGATCTTAATTCCGAGTCTTAATCTTAATGGTTTCAATACAATGAAAGAGAGGGGAGGTAACAGCTTTAATAACATGTTGATTTCATGAGATTGTAAGCTGGAAAATATTCAAAACGAAAAAATGTACCCTTCCTTGCACCCTCACAGCATTTTCCTTCGTATTTAGTTCCGAAATGGCATTTCCGACACGCGTAAATTTTAAAATTTTCTGGGGAAGTACAGACCCCCTTGTTGCATGGTGCTCTAACTTTTCTTCCAGTGTGTTTTTCTTCCAATCTCACGCTAAACCCCTGCGTCTGTTGAACCCAACAGAGAAAAGAGGTGATGACATCACAAAAACTGCTTCTCGGACGACTAACCCGGGCATTTGTTGACCTTACGTTGTCGGACATCGAGGAGGCAGCACCAGATAATTCATTTATTGACTTGAGTGGCAATGAGATTGAAATTGAAATTGAATAATTACTAATAAGAGACTTCCCCGAAGACGGAGTTTTTTCAGAGAATCCGTCTAAAATAGGCCTGAGTCGTTAACGTTACGATCGAAGCCGGAGCAAACCGACGAGCAAACCGGTGCTTATATCTCTTCACCAATTTGCACTAACAGGTTGATTTTTGGCGAGGGACCTTTATCCATCTTACTGTTTCTGAATATGCTAACCAATCCCATAATTTCGCAATTTTCAAGTTTTGTGACTTCACACTTTTCTTCTCAAATAAAATTGGCAGAAGCTCGTCGTATGAACTTGGCCTAACACACAACAAGTGTTTACTAACCTTGCCACTTGTCTTAATCCCTCTACTGACACAGAGGTAACAGATAATCCACGCCAACAACAGGCACAAGGCCAGGTCCCAGTTCACTGGTCCTGGTTCGTTCAGACCATTAGAAAGACGTAACACCCTGTAACTGATAAAGACAGAAATATTTTGCGCAAATTGTAAAAAGAAATCAGTTTCAAACGACAAAGCGTGGTCCGGAACAATGTACTGGACAGATGTCACTTCCAATGATTTCCTAAAACGTTTTGTCCAGTGTTGTTGGATTATGTTGAATCTGAGTGAGCGGGCTAAATAGTTTTTAACTCGTTTCAACCCGATCTAACATACAACATGTTGCTTGTTGGTCAAAAATTTAATGGGCTTAACAGCAGGTCGATCAGGTCGTTTTTCAGTTCGGTGTATTCTGTTTGCCTCTCCATAACGTTTGTGGTCAGTTTTGATAACCTGCTCTGCGAAGTAGGGTTAAATTTGCCCATATTTATATTTCTGCTTTCTTTGCCCAATATCTTGCTTATTTCAACGACTATTAAGCCTCGTTTTCACACAATTTTTGTTGATCTTGGTGTACCATTCACTGAGTTAATGTACTGTATTTTTTCCTCCAGAAAATAAGAACCTAATCAAGAACCTAAATAGCCTAAATTTGAGCTAATTACCATTTATTTATGTAAGAACCTGATTAAATTAACTTGGGAAAACGCGGGTGTTTAGTAACAGTAATTCTTCGATATTTACTTTGCCATAGCATTGTGCTCGCTCTTAGGCTAGCACCGCCCCTTTTAACTTCTCCTAAATTCAATTCCAATAGCTTTTAAAAAAAAAAGACACCTACTCCCAGTATTCCTGGATTGCCGGCACTCGCTTGGATACATTTGCTACCGTTAAGTTAAAGAGAGAGGTAACATTTTGGAATGTGTTGTTATGCTCTCCGTCTTGGTTGTGTCCACTATTGTGATCCACGCAGTTTGGCGTATTCCATTCGTTATTGCAGTGCGACCAAGGAAGTGTCGATTGAAACGAGGCAAACAGGTAAAACAACGACCACGCAAGAACCACAAGGTAGTACATAATGATCCAGGTCACTACAAGAACACTTGCATAGCCGATACCTAGTGAAACAACAAAGACAGCGCAAACGCACTTATCAGATTAGCCACTTTGAGGTTGCGGGAGACCGGTTCGAGTGGTTGTCAAAGTGCATTGTGGGACTGTTTTAAGGGACGAATTTGCCGCCATGTTGAAAATGCGTCCCCAAAAACAGTCCCACAATGCACTTTAAAACCATCTCGAGCCGGTCTTCCGCGCAACCTCAAAGGGGTTTATTGTGTAAACTATATATTTTAACAAGGTGGCCCATTCAGCTTAAAGGCTGGTATCAGTCCCTATGTCTTTAAAACTACTTTACATTAAGAATTTCAAATTACATTTTATAAAAGCTTGAAATACAATGAGCCTAAAATATTATATAATTTCAAGGAAATGTCATTTGAAGTTACCATAAGAAATAATCCCTGGGTCGGCGGTAGAACGACTAAATGCTCTCAGCGTTTGCTATGTTTAACGGAAGTTCAAAGAAAATTTTCGCGCCACTAAAAATAAGGTCCTTCTCACTTAATTAAGTTTAACCTTTGGTAGGGATTGCCTCATACGCCATGATGGCTTTGTAGTGTAGTTTTTATGAAAGTTCGGAAATCTTGTAAAAATTGATTTAAAAAATAGCTTGGAACTAATGAATTTCAGATGGGACGACTACGGATTAAGGCTCAGTTCCAGACGTAAGTCGGGGCCTGGATCGAGGTATACTGCGCATGATCATTCGCACGCGAGCTTTCCGTCCCCCGTTGTTCGTAGTGGCGATTACGTCAGTATTTTTCACATCACGTCAGCAAGTCACAACATCAAAGGGGTACCATTTCGAAATTATGGCAAGAGGACAGTAGCAAACCCATTGCAAGATAAAGGAAACTCTGCTGATTATGGATTTAGTACATTCGCTGAATTAAAATGTCAGCAGTGAAAAACTTTACCTTTTATAATTTGCATGCTTTCACTATATGCAAATACTCTTACAATTAAATATGTCTTGATAATAAGGTTAGCTGAACGTTGAAACGTCGTCTTTTTTAACTTTTTTTTTAATATGAGAAACATTTTAGCGCAGTATTTTTTATCCAAATATGTTTTTTAGTTACTTATTCTACATTTAAATTTTTGTTGTTATTCACAGCAGTTTGCTTTTTGTTTCTTCTTAAGCTAAGATGGCCAAAAAAGAAGAGTATCTTTTTGTCTTGAGTTAGAGTAGTGGAGCAGATGAGTTTTTCTTCATTTTTCGCCGCGAGATAACTGTGTCTTCACCACTGCGTCACCCTTGCCCCACGTGTGATGTCATGTGACTACTGTATTCACTGCATTAGGATTTCGGTTACCTTGCAAAAGTGGACAGATGTTCCAGGCAGTGATTGCTCCTTGACTGGTAAACTGCCCCAAGCCAACCTCCAATACCGTCACTGGTAGTGCGGTCACCATTAGGCAGATCAAGTAAGGAATGAGAAAACTACCTAATAATTTGAAACCATTAGTTCTTTTAGTTTAATCGAGTTTTAAAATGAGACATCATTTCGTGTAGACACTTTGCAGTGGCGGATCCAGAGGAGAGGCCCCGGCGCCCCCCCCCCCCCCCCTTACTCTCTTATTTAAACCAAACTGAGGCCCGACGAAAGGACGAAAAAAAAAATTTTTCAGCCCCCCTCCTCCCCTCATCGTCTGGATCCGCCACTGCATTGCTAGGGTATAGATTCTAACCCAGGCCTAACAGCCATGCGCTTGGTAGAGAGGGCTCAGTTTACCTTGTTTACAGACGCCCCCCCCCCCTCCCGGGGACGGGGATGCGGCGTTTGTAGAAAGGCTAGCTCAGTTATGACCATCTATGTATGGATAAATGGATGGTCACACTCAAAAAACAAGTTTGATGAGAGAAAACAAGATTGACTAGTCCAGAAGTGAAAGCAATCCGGTGTAGTGTGAACATGGTTTGGGTGGAAGCTGAATATTTAACAATTTTTTCTCGAGCCCGAATGGGCCCTGAGTCAATAGCGCATGAGGCCGAAGGCCGATTGGGAGCTATTGACTCAGAGGCCAAGAGAGCGAGAGGAATAATTGTGTTAGTAAAATCCAACTAGTTGGTCATAAATATCGTGAAAAAACGACTTTAGCTAGCAAAACGCGATTCAGCCGCCATTGTTTCGTTTTCAAAGCCGGCGTTTTTCGCTGCTAGTGGGCTATAACATATAGCCTAGTAGTGACTCAACCAATCAGAACGCAGCACTGATAAGAGACCATAGGTTGGATTTTACTAACGAAACATAACCTTAGAATTGCAATTTTATATGAAGTCTTTACCGTGACTGTGCCGCTCGTAGCTTCCGCCTTTGGCCGACACATCCCACCGCACGCCAAAAATGTTTCTTCTACCCAAGGAACAATGTAGCATTCTAATTGCAGCAATTGCTAAATAAAGAACCTACCTACCTCCACCATTTTTGAAACAAAGGTATGGAAATCTCCATATGTTACCCAAGCCGATGCAATAGCCCATTAATGCAAGAATGAAATCAATCTTCGATGACCAGATCTCTCGCTCTTTCACAACGTCAACCATTCTAAATCTGTAGTTGTTCTTTATTACGCAAAGCATGTGAAAAAAGTAACACAAAATGATCGTAATTAGGGACTTAAGCAATGTTCACACGATGCCAGGTAACGTTTCGTGCCGACACAAAAAGCTATTCGGTATCATGAAGGTGTGAATAGCAATAGTCCGTGACGACACAAGTCTTTCACACACATTGAACATCGTGCCGGCACAGTTGGCCGAGAGGGTTGGTGCATTAGATTCCAGTCCTCACTCCTAAAATTTTACTCCCTTCTCAGTGGGTTCCAGGCCTCGCTCCTACTTATTTACTTCCGCGACGTGCTGAATATTACACTGCGCCAAAGTATGGCACAAAATCTATCCGATATGTGACACTCCACTCAGTCGACCGTTCTTGTTTTTGAACAGAAGCCCTATCCAGTATGATTTTCGTCGCAGCCAAAAAGCTATTCGGAAAAGTGTGAACAAAGCCTTTGTTTCTCTTAAAGTGATGTTACACGAGACGATTTGCAACGACGATTTTTAGCGCAACACAGCGCTGCTTCATTGTTACGATATTGTTTCGAATGGTTGCAACATTGTTCCAATATTGCAACGCTCTGTTGCGCTAAACATGGTCGTTGCGAATCGTTCCGTGAAACATCACTTTTAGGGCTACAAATACAGTGGAACCTCCAGGGACATCTCCATTCAGAGGACATTTCTATTCAGGGGATACTTCTCTTGAACCCGAGGGTGTCCCCTGAATAGAGGTCTCACTATATTCTGTTAAGCAAGAACAGGGAGGTAGGAGTATCGTTAGAAGAGATCCTAATTTCCCAGTAAACTGCAAGCAATTCCTCGGTATTTTCGCACGGGCTTGCTTCTTACGTGCGCGCGAGCAAGGCAAACGGCCAAAACTGTGTTCGCTTGAAAGTAACGTGCTCACCCACGCGAAAATCCAGAGGGGCTGCTTACAGTCTTGCTAAACCACGCATACGTTCTTTTGGCTCGTCACGCAATCCTCTCCAACGTGGAGAAGGAACGCGTGACGAACCACTAAGAACTTCTGCGTGGGAAAACCTTTGCGTGGGAGGCCAGCAGGCAGGCAGTCTACCCTCCCTCACCGAGCAATGACAGTTTAACCTTTTAAATACGGTCACCAAAGGGACAGAGCAAGGTGTTCGTCTGTTTTTTTAGAGGTCACGATGATGTCAATTTTAAGTCATCATTGACAGGTTTAAGAGTTCAGTTATTAAACAGGCTAAAACACGTCTTTTAACACAGTTGTTTTAACTCATCTACCTGAAACCAAACTGTCGGCATCTCCTGCTCACGGTAATGGACTATAGAGTCCGTCCCGAATTTGCTCTCAGGTGCCGAGATTTCGGGTCCGACGTTTTCCGTATTAGAGAAGGTCGGTATCATAGCGTTTTGTCTTTTTCAATGAAAAAGAAACAAAGAAAGGAAGAAAATTTTTGAGAATTTTGACGGTACAAGAGAAATTGAGTAATTTCTTGGATATACAAACTGAAGGTGGAAAAATGGCTCACTGAAGTTTTTTCTTGGTTTTGATTTACTAGCGTGACTTAATTTGTTTTATTCGTTGGCCATCAATATTTGATGCCCGATTTTTTATTTGGCTGTTCAACTCTCCTATTTGACCTGTTCGATTATACAAGCAGATTCTAATCGGACAGGTCAAATTCGACAGTTTTGGTCTTGTATCAGCCAAGTTACATGTAAGCAAAAGATAAAGGGAAGTTGCGAATCAAACAGATTTGAAAATTTTGTTATTGACAAAATTAAGGGGAAAAAAGGGAACTGAAAAAGAATAAGAGGGAATTGCCCTGCCGCGATTGTGGACTAGGCACCGTGGCACCCCGGGGGGGCGACTACCATATAAAAGTGACGGGGATGCTTGTCAGCAAATTCAAATTAAACTCCTAAAGGAGACCAATGTGGGTGAGGCTTCAGCTTAAAATGACCCCTAAGGGTGATTTCTCTGTGGTCAGTGGCAGCGCATTTTTTTGGAAATTTCGTCATGCACAGTACTAAGCGATACCTGAATGGGCAATATATAGTATGTTTTCATCCCAAGTGAGACCAAAATCTGCAATTTACAGCCCAAAGCGAAACGACGAGCGTCCCCGTCACTTTTATATGGGAGTTCCCCCGGGCGTGGCACAAGCCCCTGCATATTGCAAAGTATAACGTCTAGACACTAGATAGCAATGTATGATCGATTGCAAAAATTGTAAACGCTTAACATCACAATTACCGTATTTTCTCAATTTAACGCGCCCGGCGTTTAAATCAAACTTGACCTTGTGGACCGGCGTTTGTTTGAATTTGAAGTTTATTCGAGCTTACTGTTACTATAGAAAAGTTTTTATGCCTTTTTCTTGACAGCCGTATATCTTGCCTTTATACCGTTAGTTTGTTATACCATAAATAAACGTCTGGGGGGTGTATCTACAACTTCCCCTCCAAGACCCGGCGTTTATTCGGGGCCCGGCGTTAAATCGAGAAAATACGGTAACAAACTAAAAACCACATGCAGTGAAACTTCCTCAAACATTCGACGCTTTCTCACATGACCTACGAACTTTTACTCACGCGACAGAGAGATAGATTTCATCTCATCTCTAACATCCACGGGCGCCGTTAAACAATTTTTTTTAATGAACACTAGTGAGCTTGAAAACTTGATTTATTTCTCCGACCGCTTTCTTCTGATCACACGGACTTCATCATGAAGTATAACAAGACAGAGCTAAGGAACTTACTTTATACCTAATGATTATCGGTAAAATCACGTTCCTGTTAAGGTGTGAACAGCAAAAATACAAAAAAATACATATTTGCAGGATATGACTATAATCCTTCGTTATTAACAAAATGTGCAATGTTTATATTAATTTCGAAGCCCACGACTTTAACGTTAAATCTGTGAGCCTCAAGCGAGCTGCTGCTTGTAGCATTGTAAACAAATTCGCATGTAGTAGTTTTTCGCTATGAAATTTTTCACAATCGATATTTTTTTTTGTTGTTTTTTCATAAAATGGACAATAAAGATCTCACGTAGAAGTCGATAGGCGGTTAGAAAAACAGAATTCCTTGTATACCTTTTTGTTGTTTATGATTAACTTTTTTAGAAAAGATGAAAGGCACTGTTTTACACGGGGAGTGGTAAAAAATTACTTTGCTCACCTCTCACTCCTTAAGTGGTATTTCTCCAAGCTCAGCCACTTTTACAGTGATAGATTCCCAAGCGTTATGCACAACACTAACCGGTTAAATTGTACTTTGTTCTAATTTTAACCCTAGAATGCATTTATATATGTCACGTGACTCTCTGAAAGTAGATTCACTAAAGTGATAGAATCATGTGGCTGGCAGTCCAACTTACTCCCCGTCTTAGCTCTACAAAATTCCTCCCTTAACCAAACGAGCTGTGTAAGCAGGAGAGAAAGTCAAACTATATGCTTAACAAATCTGGAGCTTTTCGTCTAAAAATCATTTACAGTTTTTGGCCTTTTCCAAAGATGTTCAGGGTGGAAAACTACAGACAATTTTTTTTCCTTTTTAAACAGAGAAGTCTACCACTCCTACTTCCATTTACTAAACGTTTAACACGTACTTCATGTTTTTAAAGTCAATAGCAGAGTAAATTTTGTTACATGTATTAAAACATGACCATGTACTAAATTGTAGGTGAAGCCCGCGCGGTTCGTTAGTTGACCTCCTTTAAATGTCAACCGCACGTATAAAGAAATTTCTAACATGACTCAAGATAACTTGGTTTTCGTTTGTGTATACTTATCGATAGAAACTAGATGCTTTGATTATTGATCGTGACAAAGTACTGGTGATTTTGTTGCCACAAATCATCTAGGGTGACGTAATTGTATTAGGCTAGTGACGGTGCACAAATTATAAGAGGCGAAAATCATGCCTGATCCGCGAGCAAAATTCGTGACCTTATAAAAACTCTCACGAGTTCAGAAATTCTCTATTTTCGAATCACCCATCATAAACTCTGTCTGCCCCCCGATTTTGCATAAACTGTTGTTTTCAAATGCTCCTGAGGGTACTGGATACTTCCGAGACAGTTGAAAACAATTAACTTTTGCAAATTTTAGGAGGCAAACGGAGTGCATATTAATCTGGGATTCGAATAAAGCATGGAGAGCTTCCTCTACAGGCTATAAGAAATAGTAAACCCTTGACCACTAATTACTGTGTGCTTTTATTTACCAGAACTTTATGTGCTTTTGTTTTTGTTTTGAAACTGTGTGGGTTTTTTACTCCCTTAATAAAAGCACTACAGTGCGTATATAATCACTCTGCAGGCCACACGAGTGTGACGCGTATCTCGTCATGATCACGCCAAGGCAGGTTTTATAAATCTGTTCTAGTCTCTCGTCCGTGAGCTTCGCGTGAATGTAATCCAGGAAATTGATTTATCGATGTCTAGAAGAACAGTAGCCTCCCACGCAGGCATTTTTAGGGGAGCTGGTTTTTATCCCTCCACTGGGGAAGGATGAAAGACGAGCTCCCTTAAAAAAGTCCGCGTGGGGGGCTAAGAGAACGGTTGCTATTGTTCAACCATCGTGGTACAATAATTGAGATGTACAGAATCGAGACGTTTCCGATGCTATGCGAAATTCTGATGGGAAGACTCAGCCATTGAACATCATCGCAAGACCAGAAGCATTATTTTAACCTGTAGATCGAAGCGTGAGGAAAAATACATCTCAATCAAGTGACTTTATCATGAGACACTGATGAGACAAATGATGGTTTATTTTAAAAAAAATAACAGAGTAACATGGGAAGAGTAATCTGAGGATATTTAGGTTATTTCGCTAAACTGCAAGTCGTCGATTCGCTAAATTTGAATATGATATTAACAATGATGATCCAACTCCATTGACTCCGTACACGAACATAGGGATGTACAAAGACGACTGAAATTGATCACGGTCCTTACATAGTACACCGTCCTTGGGGTTCTAGTCTGAAATTGGTTTTCAAAAATTAAACTGTGTGCTTAAGGTATGCCAAGGGCGCAGAGACCCAAACCGGAAAAATACACTGACATAAGATCAGAGGTCTCACTTACTCACATGATGGTAAAACAGCCCTTGATCCAAGCTAAGTAAAGAATGAAAGATATGGTACTCAGAGTGACAAAAAGAACAAAATCAGTTACTGCTTTCACTGACACGTCTCGCGTAAACTATCCCATTTCTCAACTGCAAGAAACTCGTGGCGAGCGTGAAGCTTCCTTCTCCCGTACATGTGTTCTGCATGCCGCGCGCTAGGTTCATGGGAAAGTAGATACAAGGGTCTTGTATGGCGATAAAGAAGAAAGGTTGTAGATTTTAAATTTGGCGATTAGGTAAGAAAGGCACGGTGTTTTTAATAGTGGGTCACGTGCCAAAACATTTGTATTATTGCCACTTGAAACCGGCATCTTTATTTGGTTAGTTCTCGAGAGTTTTGCGTGACTTTTCTTCTAAAAAAAATGTTAGATGAAGCACTACGAACGTTTAATACTTAGGGTTACGAAAGGCCACCGCCAGATTGCTGAACTGGAGACGGAACTTGTGAGGTAAAAACTAACATTCTTTGACATTCTTAACTAATTATTAGAGAGTCAGAAAATCAAGAACAGAATAATTAGCTCAGTCAAGTTTGGGTCCAGTGGTTATGAGCTTTATGATGTTCAGCGTTTTGTTTGTGTAAACCTGGCCCGGGTTGTTTAAACGTTGGATAACGCTATCCACCGGATAAATCACTATCCAGCGGATAAGTATTACGGGAACCACTGTTGCGCTCTGATCCAGTGGACAGCGTTATCCACCTTTTGGACAACTGCGGCCTGTTCGCTTTTTTCACAAAAACATTTTTTTATGATAACCTAGCAGTATCAAAAAATGGAAACACAAATCCTCGATTTAATCTCCCTAATAAACTTTTCAAAAAGTTGAATCTATTTGACAGCAAGACTAATTTAGACATGGATATAGCGATTTTCTTGAAATTGTTCTTTTTTAATCAGAGTTACGTTGAAATATTATCGGGAAGTTGGTCAGTGTTCACGTGTACGTGACTATTACTATTTCTAAGCCTAGAATGTAATGTGCTCTTCGGACTCTCGTTCACAGGTATCTCACCATCCCCTTCCACGCCTTTTTCAGTAACTGAGGGATTCCCGCCCCCAAAGCTTTAGTTTTATTCTGACGAAAATTTTGTATGTCCTGTTTCGTTTACTTACAAATAAATACATGACTACACTGCAACTACATTACTTACTTGAACAATCCAGATCTATAATACAAAGAAGCCAAAGTAGCTTAGCACGTGGTTCTTGCATACTCACGCAAACACTCGCACACCCACATACTCACAACACCAGCAACTACGCACGTAGACTGATTCAAGCGTAGAATTGTCAAAACAGCCTCTAGAGAAATAACGTCATTGCTGTTCTCTGTACATTTGTACAAAGTAGAGAAAGACTAAAGATTACTTTCCCGGAGTAAAGGCTCCCCATTTTGCATTAAATTTTCGTAAAGTCCCACTTTTAATAGCATAACGTCTTTTCATAGTCAAAACAATTTAATACGGTTCGAAAAAAAGATTTCCCTTGGAGGGCTAAGGCCATAAGAATGTATGATGAAAGAGGGTTTGTAGTATCGTTCACGAAGCCTATGCAAGACAGAAAACAGAATTCTTGGTTAAGGAAGCATTTCAGGGAGTCAGAAATAAACCAAAGAAAAATGCCTCCTTTGTTTCTACCGAGCACCCACCGACAATCAGAGAATTAAACGACCGAGTCTACGCCCCCCACCCCCTTCCCATATCAAGATATATACATGATCATTCGTCAAATAGCTATACAGTTTCAAGGTTCACTGACATTCATACTTCATATTGAGAAAAGACACTGTCGTAGCACAAACTAGCGTTACTGAAGTCCCGTGGAAGCACATCCCTTCAGATAACTCTCACATGCTTTTCTCGTGAACGATGTGAAACTTTCTTGGGAGTTTTACTTCGTGGAAAACCAATAATCTACGTTTAGCGGAAACACATTTCCGTCTTATTGGACTTCAGACTTAAGCAGTATTAAGCGCTGGGATTGGAAAACAAATTGGCCGAGACAGGCTGTGATAAGTTTCTGTCCAATATTTTAGGTATAGCTTTTAAGTAGGGTCCAATATGATCCATTTTTCGATTGCTTTTTTGTTTTTGTTTTTTTGGGGTTTTTTTAATTTGTTAATCTTCTCTGCTGCGCTCCCAGTCGATTCGTTTCTGTTTATAGATACGACAGGGTCATTTGCTTTCGGTTCTGAAAGAATCAGGGGCACCGAATGACTCTTTTTCTGTAAAATAACTTATTTAACTTAACTTAATTTCTCTTAAGCTCGAGAAATGCTAAAAATGTCTTTCTTTTTGGAGTTTTTCTTCTAACTTGCCTATGATTTTCGTAGCTTAATTGATAGGTTTTCTACTAAGGTTAGGTCATATGTCATTCACATTTAATTTGTTACAAGATATAATTAAAAAAGTCTGCTGAAAATTTCAGCACAGAGCGTGACAAAACGTTCCCTAGAATTCTCCAATGAAAGAGCGGTTACTCCATGTTCATCAGGGCAGCAAACAGTTTGGAATGGAACAACCAACAGTCCCTTAAGACATCCGAGCAGATAAATAGTTCTTTAAGTCAGCCCGAAATTAACTAAACAGGCTTCTAAAGCATAAAGAAAACCATTTGAGACACTTCAGTATGACGTATTTGGAAACATTCGGTCTTTGGGTGCCGAAATGCTTTCAAAACATTTTCCAGTTATAATGCTGTGTTTTCCCTGAGATTGCCACACTCAACTCAACTTTTAACGAGTTCAAAGGCTGATTACCTCATCATACATAATCAAAGCCGGTGGGTTTGGCAGTAAGTTAGGAGACAGAATGGTTGCATTAGGAACAGTGAGTATCTCTGGAACCCACATCCTTATGGACGTCCTGAATGCCGATGGCACATTGACTGTACCACCGAGTAAGAAAAACAAATAATTTTTGTTTATGGTTATACAAATTTTTCACTATTGCTTAGCTTCGTTTATTTCCTCCGCCTTGTTTTGTTTTGTTTTTTTTGTTTCTGGTTTTGCTTTTTTGATCGTTATTCAATACGCTCGTGCATAGTGGCATACACGTAAGTATGCCCTTGGCTATGCTCCTTCCTGTGCTGAGTTTTGCTCATGCCCAGATGGCTGTTTAGAGTAAATTCAAGTACTTTTTTAATTTAAATTTTGACAAAAAGCAACAGTGAAACCTTTTTTAAAAAGCAGAAGCAGAAATCTACATACATTTATTGTGGGAGGTGGTTAGCCCTTTAAGCCTCAATATCCATATACAAATTCTCCAGACTGATAGTATCCATACATTTCCTTAAAGAATCAGTAGCGAGAATTTGATAAAAGATCAAGCCTTTTCCCATTGTTAATGGTAATTTTTTTCTCTTATTTTCTCTCCTACTCTCGCAACCTTTTTTCTCATCAGTGCATGGATCGTCTCAGGAAAAAAAATTTTCCTTACTTGGGATTTCTAGGATTAACTAGTATCTGCTTCGGTCCCAGATCAGTGTCAATTTTCTTTTCCTTGCGAGTTCAACTTTTAGGAGCTTTAAAATAACCAAACAGATCATGAAAATTTCAGCGTAGGAAATAAGCAATGAAATAATACTTATGAATACCGTAAATCGTCTATTACGCCCCCGGGGGCTTAATCGAGGGGGAGAGCCTTGATAGAGACGGGGCCTTATTTTGGAGGGGGGGGGGGCTTATTCAATTTAGCAAAGATGATAGTATCAGTTCTCCATAAAGACCTATAATACAAAGTGGAAAAGCTCAAGCACAAGAAGTTGGAGCTCATGCAGCCAAGCCTAAAAAAAAATCCGAAGTTTCAGTTGGTGAATAAATCATCCTAGATCTTTTATAGTCGTGACTGATTAATAAAGTCTGTCATTTATTACTTAAGGATAATAAGGTGGAGGGGGGCTTAATAGAAAGGGCAGCTTAATAGAGGATTTACGGTACATATGTTGAGCGGTAAACGACAAGCAATGATAAAACATGTTCGTGAAATGAAAATTAACGTTTAGCGTTAAACAGGCCATGATCGTTATTCTAACCTTTCTTTTATCTCTGGCTCCCTGCTGGCTGGCTCCTCAAGGGGGCAAGAGAAAGCTCCCCGAGCCACTTGCCGGCAAGATGGACCTTCATTGCCAGCTCAGGGTATCTCTTGCGTTTTTCCTCACAAAAGAGATATTTCTTTCGGCAATTTATGATAAATCCTTAATAACGAAGCTTGTTCTGTTAAGATGACTTTATACGACTCAATCTCCTTTTTTTGTGTGTTTTTATAGATTTGGATGAAAACGCAAAAAAAAAAGAAGGAACGTAGCCAATAGCCAGTGACTGAGAAAGCTTGTTCAGTACAGCATATTTTATTGCTTTGTTCCTTCTTGGGTGCATTTTCAGAAAGAACTGAAGTCAGTTCAAAATGGTCGAGGTTGTACGCGAGCGAGAGGTTTGGTCTTCAAAGTGTGATTTCGTTCTGGCTTTGATGGGCTGGGCCATAGGCTTTGGTAACTTATGGCGGTTTCCCTACCTGTGTTTCAAGAATGGTGGAGGTATGTAAGTACACGTATCCTCTTACGGCTTTGACCAGGCACAGCCACCAACAAGTTTGCAAGAGTTAAACACTCCAGACCAGACACTTAAATAAAGTCAGTACTGTTGCTACTGCCGGACTGCCACTAGTTCCTGCTAATACTACAGAAGTTCATTAAAAAATCTTATCTGCCATTAGTAAGTAGAGTTATTTACGTACTAAGTGCCTTGAATGGAATAACAATACAGTAAACCTAATTTTACGACCGAGAAGTGCAAGAAACAAAAAAAGTGACAAGATCATCAGAAACACACCTGCAGCTTCTTCCTTGAGCCTTCGGATAAGGACGATAAACCGTAGGCCCCGTGTCACAACCCTTGCATATATAAATCTGTGGGACGTTAAAGAACCCACACACTGTTCGTAAAGAGTAGGGGACGCAGTCCCCGGTGTGGTGGTCTATCTCTCACGAGGGAAGGGACTGTTACGGGACCGCAGTAATTCGTCAAGCTGTTGCGGTGACCCTGACAATCATTGCCGAATCTAATAGAATAGAATAAAATAGAATATTTTGATTTGGAACACAAACCCTCTTGTTTTTTCTAATTCAACGAAGGTTTTAAAAAAATCTTGGATTCCGGGAGCTCAGAAATAAAAGATTAACCCCGGCTTTTAATTGGCAGGTTGCTTTCTCATTCCCTACTTCATTTGCCTGGTTGTGGCTGCAGTACCAGTCAACATATTGGAAGTTGGATTGGGCCAGTTTTTGAGCCAAGGAGCAATTACAGTATGGGACATATGTCCACTCGTTAAAGGTAAAGATATCCCCGTTATATCGGCCAATAATTGATAATTAATTCTTATCTAGCTGGTCTAAACACTAAAAGCCCAACTTCGAAATGTGAGCGTCGGCCCTTTTGGGTAACCTTCGCAAAATAAGGATTTGTATTGGAAAAAAACGATAGATTCTGTGACTTAAAGAAACGGCTTTCTATAATACTTAAGTTATCTGAGCCCGGTTGTTCAATCGTTGGATAGCGGTATCCACTGGATAATAAGTATTAGGACTAACCAATTGCGTTATCTAGTAAAATAATAGAGATTTATCGAGTGGAGAGCGTTGTCAACCTTTTGAACGACTGGGGCCTGTATTTTTCATCAGGTGGTCTTCGAGCCGACTGATGCCCATTTTATGGGTTTTATTGGAACCGATTTGTTCTCTCTATATGTCCTTTTATAAAACCAGCATATTGGTTCCTGAATAAAACCGGCCATAAAATGGGCGTTAATCGGGTAGAGGACCACACAATCCACTTGAGAAAACTCACTTGATAAGACCACACAATTTATTCCCGTCTAGCATTACCGTTGATCTGAATATGTCCCTTATTTATTTACTTATTTATTTATTTATTTGTTTATTTTTTTATTTATTTAAAGTTAATTATAGTAATTTTTGCATTAGGTTCGACACCTGTCAGTGAGAAGTTCGACGTTTGGAACGAAATTGCTCCATCCACAGTCGAAATTCCCATGTGAGCCACTCGATTTTAAATCATGGTTCGACCCAAATTAGATAAGTCGGACCTAGCTGATTCAAACGTCCATCTCTTCATGTACTCATTGGGCCCTTTTTTCACACGGCGGCCATGTTGTCCCGAGAGACTGAAAAAGCTTTGTTTTACCACCCTTCGGAGCGAGGCTAGGCAGGTAAACCAAAGCTATTTCAGTCACTCGGGACAAAATGGCCGCCATGTGACAAAGGCCCATTGAAGACATTCAATTAGGTTTGGTACATGAAAGGTTCGACGGTTGAACTTGGCCTAACTTGACTAATTGATATCTTTTATTAGGTATTGGTTATGCAAGTATAGCAGTCCTTCTCTGGATCTCTATATACTACAATGTGATTCTTGCCTGGGTCTTGTTTTACCTGTTTGCCTCGTTCCAATCACCACTTCCTTGGTCCCACTGCAACAATGAATGGAACACTCCCAACTGTGTGGATTATGCTGAGAAGAGTGACAATGATGGAACGCTGAATAACACATTTGCAAATGCTACCACTCTTTTTAATCTAACGGCAGCAAATGTAGCAAAGCGAGTATCGGCAAGCCAGGAATACTGGGAGTAAGTAGCAATTAAAACTTATTATTATTCATTCAAAATATTTCCCCAATTCTGATTGGCTAAAAGCACACGCATAATTCACCATAACCAGTTACTGATGACAAAATTTGGAAGAATTTTGTGTTTAACGAGGAAATGATGTCAAAAATGCAGCCTTCTACGGGTTAGTACACCGTTTAACAACAGAGAAGACCTGGTGATGAGGTTGAGTTGTCTTCGTTGTAAACTAAAATGGCGGACACTTCACTAGTTTCAAGAGTAAGAACTACAGCTGGAAGTAGGCGATATAATGGCTAGAAACATAGCAAAAACAGCAAGAAGACAACTCAGAGGGCGACATCTGCCATTTGGGGAATATTTGCGGAGCTGGACAAACCTAAACGTAAACTATCGAAGATAAACTTATCATCGATGCAGGTAAGCTTTTTTAGCTACGTTTTTAAACTAGAAATTATTTTGAATGAATAATAAAACAATTATTAAATTCGGCTTTCGTGTCATATCAAGAATTACGAAGATCTCAGAGGGTGTTACCCGCCTCGACCTACGGCCTCGATGGATAACACCCTCCTCGATCTCCATGATTCTTTGTAACATACCGCTCAGCCTCATTCATTAATTGTTAGGCATACTATCGTGCCTCAAATTATCAGCTCGTGTACAACTGCCTCCTCCCCTCAGGAAAAAATCGGGAATGGGACGTTGCCCACCCCATAATAATTTTGCGAAGGCTGGGTTAATTAAGCAATAATTTCTCATGTTACAGAAAAACAGGACGTATTGTGTGTGTCCTGAATTTTCTTTAGATAGAGGTGTCCCAAAAGAAAAGGTTCCACTGAAAGCACAAACACTGGTCCTCTGGGTTCACTCGTTTACATCACCAATCTCAGTTAATTTCAGGCCCTCTTCTGCGATCAAAATGATTGAACTTGATATTGGCGAGAGAAGGTGGTGTCGTGGAATTATATTCTTGATATTTTGGATGGAAAGTAACGGTTTTTTTACCCCTTTACGGATGGTTCGGATGAATGAATGAACAAACTAATTTCAAAAGATATTCAATTCTGGATATCCACCGGCAAAAACGTATGGGTCGGTTATTTAAACCAAGTTTAGAGCAGCGTTTGTGCAAGTCATCGTCTAACCCAAGCAAGTCATCGTTTAAACCATGGAAACCGATTATTCCCACGCTGTTGTTCCGTGACCGTGTCTAAACACCGACTAAGGAACAATAGAAAGTTAAACAGAACTGAAAAGTGACTACGCCAATCGACGTACAGTGTTGCCTCGATTTAACGAGGGGCCAAGGGACTGGCAAAATGTGTTCTCCATATCGAGGTTTCGTTATATCGAGGTTCTTTTCCATATATCTAGACTATGGATGGAGTCAAGAAAATCGTTCACCGAGGACATCGCCATACTTGTCCAATACTCCAACAAATTTATGCGTGGCTTTAAATTTGTTACAATTTCTCATTGTTTTGCTTTGTTCCTTATTGTTATGCTTTTGTTATTTTTGTTATTATGCTTCGTTCTTTATTGTTGTGCTTTTGTACTGTACTTAGGGCCTGTTTACATGGAGGTGGGGGACCCCAGGAAGGTTAGGTAAAATATGGCGGGTCACCCACCCCTATCATGTAAACGTGGTCAAATTGAAATGAGAGATTATATGGACAAACGGGTTACCCCACCTAAGCGGGTTACCTCACCTACCTGGGGTCCCCCACCTCCATGTAAACAGGCCATTAATGTGAAGACAATACAATACAATGCCATCCATAAATTTGTCGGAGTATTGGACAACCCCCGACTTCGTTATAGAGATGTTGGTTATATCTAGGTTCCACTGTAATATACAAATTCATGCTCAACAAATTCCGCACCGGCTTAGGAACAGATCTTACCCTTTTGAGGAATATGATGACAAAGATTTTCGATCGTCATTTCCCCTTAGAAAAGATCCGGTCACTAACCAATCGAACATTTTGGGTAAAGATCTATCAAAATTTTACAAAAGGAGAGGTCTGCTGCTTACACCGTTGCTCAGTGCAAGTTTTTATTGCTTTGAGGTTTTACACAAAACTGGTACGTGACCTTTCGAGCGGGTTATTTCCGATTTATTTTCATGTTGGTAGTGTTTCTATATGCCCTGCATGCACTGAGCCATTTACAAGGTTTCAAGGGCTATCGCCAAACGAAAAGAAGATTCCATGTCATTCCTTAAGAACTTGACACATACCAAGAGGAAGTTTCGTTTTGGGAGGCGTTCGAAAATTACTGTACTCCTGACTATCCTTCTTTTCTGTCCTTTTTCGTGACATTTGCTTCTTTCCTGTTCAACATCACTAAGAGCTTTTCCTCCACTAGTTTTTCTTGCTTCACGACTTTGCAAATCGTCTTCTTTCTTGGATTGGAGTTTCAGCCGCCTCCAGTTTCCCTGGATCTGATTCAGTTCCCGTTTGATACCGTTTGGATTTTGAGAGTTGAATTTTAGCAAGGTTTTTTTGTCGTTTCCTTTATTTTTTGCTTCTGTAAATTGTCTTCCCAATGCTGCCATTAAGTAATGTTTAATAAACTCGCGGGTCGGGTTTTATCGGGGTATAAAGCCACTCGGCTTCGCCTGCTGGCTTGATACCCCGATAAAACCCGACCCGCGAGTTTATTGAACGACTTCAAAAACATTCCTGGAAAAGCGTGTCTCAATGGAGTTGATAACAATGACACTTTTGTTAACGTTGGAAATTAGCATGCGAATAAAACATTACATATGAAATTATTATGTAAGAAATCAAATCTCGCCTGTGTTCAGAAATTTTCCAGTCTGCGAATGACACTAACCGAAGAGGACACAGCGTCTTGTTCCAGAGCTTTTCGGAAGCCTAAAACTGCCGAAGAAGAGAGGTACCCCAAAGCCACCTGTTCCACTGAAAAAGTATTCTTCGAAAAAATTTTTCTGGAATGGCGGAATGGTAGGTAAACAAAAATCCGAGTACTCGAGCCTTGCGTTTTCACAGCTGGCAAGTCTCAGTTGTGTGCAATTTTTTTTAATTATTTACTCCCTAAAGTCTTTCCTGGGTTCCTGAGTCATTTCTGAGTCATTTCTGAGTCAGACAGGATATTGGCAAGTGTTCTATTTGGAATTTTTTCTTCTTCAGACTTAGAGGCGATGACTTAAGGAATAAGCGCAGAGAGCGTATTAAGTGCCCTCTTTTCCTGAGCAGGTTATGTCGAGGAAAGACAATGTCACCGGTGCTTTTCTCGATTTCTTTGGGACCTAGGTATTTTCGCATGTTTTTTACGTATATTTCGGTATATTTTCTGTCTAGCTGTTTTAAAGGGGGGTGGCTAGCCACCCAATCCACCCCCCTGGATCCGCCGCTGTCTTTATTTATAAGAGACAATTGAATTGATACAATGCACAATGTATGTAGTGTCATACAAGAAAACAACAACCTGAGTGTCAGCAATATTCAGCGAAGAATTTTCTAGAGGAGGCTGCTACTGGACATAATGGAAATAAAGTTTAACCATTTTCTTTCTCATTTATTAGCTACAGGGTTTTACGACTTTCTGACGGTTTGGGGGAGCCAGGGGCAGTTAACTGGGACCTTGCTTTGTGCCTACTGTTTTCCTGGGTCCTTTGTTTTGTGTGCATTGTTAAAGGGGTAAAGATCAGTGGCAAGGTATTCAATGTGCCATAAGTTTGTAAAAGTGTTTTTTACGCTATAATTAAGAGCTGCTATAGTACTTTAGTACATATGTGGGTACAATACGAGAGAACGAAAGATATATTTTCGAGTTATCCACAACATAGGATTCAATGTTACTTGACTTGATGGCTTCTGGAAGATCATTCATGTAGAGGGCAAGGAGCAGGGGACCTAAAATTGAGCCCTGCGGCACACCATGGGTTAATGATAGGTTTCACTTTGGACTGGGACCTTAAACCTCATTCTAATGGAGGTTATAAAGGGACCATTATGGTTGTTTTTTGGGGGGGGGGTGATATTGGTAGAGAAAGGTATACACGCAAACCAGATAGTCCGCTAATGAGCTCAGTTTTGAGCAGCCAGTTTTGTTCAAACTAAAATTTGTCGGGAACATCTTTGTATATAAAGGCAAGGCAAAAAAAGAAAAACTGATGGAGCCGACAAATCGTAGTGTTTGCATATTGTCTCTCTCTCCAATATGTTGTTTGAATGGTACTTTGGTATAGCATTGCAATCCATCAGCGACCGCTGTTTACATGCTTAAATCTGATCGAGAAGATATTTGGATAAATTTACGATGCTTCTTTTGTTATTGTATTTTTCATTTTGTTACTTATTATCAAATCATTCGTTTATCGCTGTTATCTGTGTGTTATTTATCTGCTATGTTTAATTCATTTCATTTGTTAGATTGTCTACTTTACTGCCACAGCTCCTTATGGTCTTCTACTGATTCTTTTAATCCGTGGCCTCACTTTGCCGGGAGCTCTGAAGGGGATAACGTTTTATGTCACGCCTGACTGGTCGAAACTTTTGGATGGACAGGTTATCTTTTAGAAAATTCCCCTATTTACTCGATTAAACGGCCCCCTTTCTTAAACGCTGCAGATAGAAGCAATGAGAACAAAATTACTAATAAACGGCGTTCTAGAGAATAAAAGTTGTATCAGAAACGATGAAAATTCAAAAAAACACCGTGGCTTTTGATTGAGTAAATACGGTAAATGCTCAAGTCCAAAAACGATGTCACGTGGCCGTTGGCCGGCGTCCACTTTTCTCATTATTTATCTTCCAAATAAATAAATCATCATCGTTAATGTTTATTAACGCACGGATCGTATTCTATTTACCTAGTCTCCCATAGAAGTCGTGTGAATTTACACTAGACTACATAAATTATAGAACCTTTTTCTTATATAGTTAATGTTTCTTCAGTATATATATTTATACAATAATTTTGGGCTCTTCACCTAGAACTGTCGAACCGTTATATTTCCAAGAAAAGCTAGTAAATCCATGTTCGCAATATCTGTTTGCAATTTTCCCCTCCTTTTCCAGCTGAATAACCACGCATCCATGTAACCAAACCTTTGCCGTATAAGACTGGAAATAAGCCGGTCACGGTCTTCACACCTTGCTGTTCAAATTTTTGAATGGCTTGGCGTTCGAATTTTCGTGCGGTTAGCGTGGTTCCGTATGAACGGATAAGCTAACCGTGCGATTTTCGGCCGGTCGAAAATTCGACAGGTATCGTATAAACGTCGCCTAAATGAGCAGTTGTATCTCTGGATCCGAAAACACATCAATCTGTTTAGATCTGTTTCACAGAACAGTTTCCCTGTAAGTTGATAAAATAGCTTAATCGCCATGGTTAGTTTGGTATCCATCCTGTTTTAATACCGTAGTTCGTTTTGATTGGTTAAGGAAAAGCTTTCTGTTGTTCAGGAAACATGATGAAAGCTCCTGAGAACAGGGGTCTTTTTTGCATGAGCATGCGCGACCGCTGAACAAGCGATGTGCATGGAGGCTCACCACAGGGTTTGCCTTCATCAAAATGGCGCGTCGCAAAGCTATCATAGCGATTATTTTACTCGTTGGTCTTGGCGAATGGTCTTAACAAAAGTGAAGTAGATCGGCTTTAACATACACGAGCTACTATCAAATTTCATCTTCCCACTTGACTTGGACAACAGCGCGCATATATGTAGTGCCTGGAGAATTGCGCTGACCTCATCAAAGTCTAAACAAAGTGCAGAAACGTTTGTTGATGCAAGTAAACACTTTCAGTTTTCTTTGTTTTGAAATGGGAAAGGAAGAGAAATATTTAAAAAAAACAGCAAATTTCAGCGAGTGGGTTCCAAGTGCGCCAAAGCCGATGTTCAGTTCAGCAGTGAATTAATATATGTTCTACAATTTTCCCAGCACTTTAAAGCTACAAAATTAAGAGCACAAGGGACGTAGATTAGTCACCTGGTGAGATATTGGTGGTAGTCACTCTGTATGTCTCGAACAATAAAAAAAATGAATATCAATGAGACACAGTCAAAACTGCATTCAATAGGACCGAAATTAAAGTCCAATCTTGTGACCGATTTTGATGAAACAAACGGTTAGGTTTCCCAAGAAGTACAGTAAACATGTGATGCCGACCAAAAGTTACAAATCATTAGAACATTTAAGTTCTGGGTAAAAGCAACTTCCTGTAAAAGATGCGTTACAATGTCAGTCCACGCAAAAACAAAAAGTTCTACAATTTTCTTATAAACAAACTTTGTATCGCTAAAATACTTAAGGCAAAAACTTTCTATTCCAACTGAAAACGGCATGGTAGTCGCCCGCTGATCGTTATTAATCCACTCCCGAAATATGGCTAAATCAGCTATTAACAAATTATTGACAGATATCCTCTACGGCATTGAGAAACTGATTTACATCCGATTTATAGACAAACATTAAATAAAGAACATTTTGCTCAATAGCTACGCATCAGCCATGCATTGTATGCCAAACTTTCGGTTCTTAAAGGGGAATCAAGACACGAGTCGAGCGCCAAACAACAACAAGCAGCCATGTTCGTGTCAGACATCCTTGAAAAACTTGCTCTTTCACCTCGTTCAGCGCATCAGTCTCCACTTTAAATCAGCAGATCTTTACTTATTTTGTACAACGAAGGTCTTTCCTAAGTTCCTGCTACCATTTCAATCTCAAGCAAGCTTTCAAAGTGAACAATTTGGTTCCTATGACTATGCAGCACGGTCGCTGTCACTGGTCGCGTGCTCTTTGACAAGTCAGCGGTCGCGCATGCTCATGCAAAAAAGACCCCTGTTGCTCCAGAGTAAAATTTCCCCCTGTAATCTTGTTAGTGGATGGTCCAACCTCCCTCGATGAAAAAAGGAAATTTTAAACTTTCCGAGAAGTCTTTTTTTGAGAATGCGCGAAATCTCGTCCTCCAAGTTGCCCTCATCCTCGAATCTAAAGTTCTCTATTTATTTGTCCCTTCGGTTTTGACAAGAGAGGATTCATGATTTGTGCTGACACTTCAATTCCTAACCGAATCGTTTTAACCGTTTCTTACAGGTTTGGCTTGACGCGGGTACTCAAGTGTTTTACTCATACGGTGTTGGAATGAGCACGTTGTTGACACTGGGAAGCTTTAACAAATACAACAACAACTTTTACAAGTACTGTATTTGATTAAAAAATGTCAGGAGCCTATCAATGTCAGCAGTCTAGGTCATAGGCTCCTGAAAGTGTCTAACGTCATACTGTGACCACAGGGAGACCCATTCTCTGTCCGTGTGCCCGTTATTGTTATTTGAAATCAGAGCATTGATCTTTTGTACGAAGAAGTACGGATAAACATTACGGTGGCTACAATTTGCTCCAAAACACATATTTGAAAGTGCGTTTTTCTATAAATTATAAAAGACCGATGCACAGACTCCTATGACAATGACTGCTACACCGATAGAGGGTGGTCTGTCTATGCTTAGACTAATCAGCCTTACACACCCACAAGTTTAGCCTGTCAACACTTTATTTCAAAGTTGTGTTATTTTTTCGAAAAGTCGGGAAGAGGACTTATCTAGGAAGATCGAAGGGCCTCTGCTCGCGGGGTAGCACCTAACAGTTATTGCTAAAAGTATGCCGCCTCATTGTTCTTGATTTTAATTTTGCAGAGATTGCATTTGGCACGCATTTTACAACAGCGGAACTAGTGTTGTGGGTGGATTTTTGACTTTCTCTGTGTTGGGTTTCATGGCAACAAATCAAGGAGTAGATGTTAAAGACGTTGTTCAGTCAGGTGAGTGTGTTTCTGCAGCTTTTCCTCATAATATACCTACCAGTTGTTGCATTATTGCAATTTCACCGATGAACTGCAGAGATGGCGGCTGTACAAATGATAGAGAGATTAAGGGTCACATTTTCTCATTTGCCCTAACTCGGTCACTTTCGATAATATATGTTGACTAAATTACGAAATGTCAAGTTCATATAAAAAATATGTAGATTCACAATGTCTATCACCTCTGTTTTTTAACACGTCACCAAATTTTCCTTCACTTGTTGTTTACTGTTCGTTATAACCACACGAAAATCAGTATACTCGCGCCAGTCTTTTTCATAAGAGACTGCTTTTCATTGACAACTTCTCAGCCTGAATCTGACGTTTGTCGTTTGCCGTAAACGTAACTCTAGATCAGAAATAAACAGATCAAAACTTTATATTTTTGTTTGGATGTAATGAACAGTAAACTTTGAGTAAAAAGAATACTTGGTCACGTGGCAGAAATTAACGTTTGAGATTTCTCCTATACGTGATTTTAAATGTCTCCAATAGCACGCTCAGCTAGCGTCAAAAAATGGATAAAAGGTCTTTGCCTGTGTTAAATGTTGCGCTGATGGAGAGCAAAGCAAGGCAATCTTTCCAGAAACTAAAGTTAAAATGCTAGCTACCATAAATGAAAAATTATTTCGAAGCATTTTTTTTAATTATAAATTTATTGTTAAAAGATTCGCTTCAAAGTTTTTAGAAGTCAGGAGTACCTTGACGGCAGAAATAAAGAAAAATCGATGACTAAGAAAAATTGTTACCGCAAATACCCTAACTTAATTGCTTCCCCAGTATGTGTTACAATACAGTGTTTTTATCCGTCTCCAGGTCCAGGCCTTGTTTTCATTGTTTATCCTGAAGCAGTTGCCCAGATGCCGTTAGCTCCTCTGTGGTCCGTGGTGTTTTTCTTCATGTTGATCCTTATTGGATTAGACAGTGCGGTAAGGTGAAAGAAACAAAGCCATTAATATATATTATCATTTCCTAATTTAACTAAGGCTTAGGGTTGATTGAATTAAAGTGCTACTACGATCAAGATAGCTACCTACCTGACGTAGAAGTTGACAAGATTATGGATATCCCCATATGATGAAAGGAAATGGCTCTTTTTTTTTTCGCACTCGACTTTCGTCCACCACAAAGTTTCCATCTTTCCCTGCTTGGGTTCCAACACGCAATTAGAATTAACGGGAAAAACAAGTGAAGTCATTTTCTATCCACACTCCGGTGGCAAGTATATTTTAACTCACTTCGATGCGCTTTTCTCGCAAGCTTACGTATAAAATCAAGCGTTCAATCGATGGTAGTTACTCGTCCGGGGGTACTCGCGGTGATGTCCAAGCTGCAACAACCACTCTTATCAAGTGGCTGGAATTGCACTGTCTTCAACAATACCTTTTCCGTAGCTCTATTAATTTACAACGAAGGCGACTTATCCTGCCTAAGGATAGTTTATAGCGTGAGCAACGTTTTGGCAGAGAAACTACAAAGGCGTGCGGAGAATAGGATGACACGTAATGTACCTCTCGCGCACAGAAACAATTTCGCCAGCCGCGCAGGCTTAAGGAGACTCTGCAAGCAGGGTAGCATGTTACCCCCCAGGACTCAGATTTACATTTGTTCTTTATTCCAGTTTGTTGACGTTGAAAGTGCGATAACAAGTATTGTTGACAGGTTCGCACATAAACTACGTCGTGGCTACCGTAAAGAACTCTTTTCACTCATTACCTGTTGTTTGATGTTTCTTGCGGGGCTGTCCATGGTGACTGAGGTATGTAACTTTAACTCATAAAACAATGTTATGCCATTTTCGATCTCGTCGATCGTGTTTGATGGAGCTTATTGGAGTTCTTCAGCACAGTGAATTACCCTCTAACGGATCAGACAAACCATGCGTGGTGTTCTTTAACATCCTTCAGTTTACCGTCAGGTAGTCTCCATCGCAGTCTTTTTTGTCTCGTCACGGCTGTAGGGGAGCCTGCGAACGCAGACGTATTTTCGGTCGTCGCTTCTCTACACCCGAAAAGCAGGCTGTCAGAAAAACCGAAAAGTAAAAGTCAGTACTTATGTTTCGGGTGGAGAGGAGCGACAACCACAAAGAAGTGTGCGTTCGCAGGCTACTGCAAGGAAGGTGATAAGTAAGGAGAGCAGGGACATCTCTTTCTGGATTCGCAGAGTCCAAGATAACATATTGTTAGTGTGCTGGAAAACATTCATGAGATCACTAGGATCGATTATTCAAGGATAATTATAGCAATCATTGCGACAACTATGTTTGAGATTTAACTTATACTTGATGCCTGGCCAAGGTGCCAGTGGCTTGCGACCAAGCTCTCTGGGGCGCTCTGGCCGCGGGGCGGGAAAAGGAAGGAGAGCTTGCAACTACAGCTCTCTGGAATTTGAATTCCACCCCCAATTCCCCTGTGGCTCCCCGTCGACTGAGCTGTCAGATTTTCGCCAATCAGGGCGAAGCGGAAACGAGCGCGAATGTTAATAAACACGTGTTGAGGGTAATGACGTCAATGCCAATTTCATCTCCGCCAATCAGCATTTCGCATCGACTTTTTCGATGCAGATATTCAAATTCCAGAAACGTAGTTGCGAACTCTGCTTCCTTTTCCCGCCCTCCGCCGGAGTGACCCGAAGAGCTTGCTCGCAAGCTTAGGTGCCAGGTACTAACCGATCATCCACTGCCTGGGTGGGCGCTGAATTGGTGTGTTCACACGTTTTCTATCAATTCTGAGGCAATACACTGCTTTGCATACGATAACCTTCTGCTACCCCAACGTTTCAAAATTGCGTCTGACAAGGCCAAATACTGCAATTCAGTAGAAAGTTACATCGTGTACCCAAGGTCTGAACCCCATTTTTATGATGTGAATACCCAGGACCTTAGCACTAGAGCACCAGGTGTGTACAGCCCTATAGACTGATTTCCATATAATCATTGGTTTCGATCTTGGTTTACTTTTGGTAGTCCTTTAAGTGTAACCAAAACACTTTCTTCTATCTACCTGGTTACGGAACTGTTGGCTTTTGGAAGTTAGTCTGTCAATACAAAGTCATGATGCTTTTGTTGTAGGGTGGAATGTACCTTTTTCAGTTGTTTGACGTTTTTTCTGGAAGCGGATCTGTCCTGTTGTTGGTGGTCCTCGGTGAATGTTTGGCCATTGGATGGTTTTATGGTAAGAAAAGCAAACAAATGTTTAATTGTTCTTACAAGGAACTGATAACTTCCCACGTGAATAACTACTCATAATAGCTAGCATACTCGCTGGCACGGGGAGAAGGTTATGCGTTTCCGGCTATGGTAAAGAAAAGCGTCCTAAATTCCAGAACATTACATTTTGTTTTGTATTGTATTCTTTGATCGTTTCTTACCTTTTTAGGACTTTTCATAGAGTTTTTTTCTAAATGATTAACGTGAGACAATGCTTTTCATTTACGCAAGAACCCAATTACTTCTCTTCATGAGGTTTACTTTGTTTTTTGGTGCGACCGAAAGAACTAGTAATTTCATCTCAAGGTGAAAGTAGGAGTTACAGTTGACGGAACGAAAAGTACGACGCTTTGGTGGCTGAAGTTCTGAACAGACGAGTGTGCTGGATATTGAAGTAAACAAACCCTAACTGGAACACCCAGTTTCGTTGTCCCTGTTGTTTTCGCGCTTGCCTATCAGCAGCAAATTTTAGGAAAATATGTTTAATTTGACTCCTTAACATTGCATTAAGGAAAAATTAGAGACTAAAGTAAAGCTAAGGATCAAATTCAAGGAGCTGAGAACTCACCAAAGACAAAAAATTTCGAAGAAATCACCGCTTATTTACACAGGTGATTTGCAACGGTCCTAAGAGATGTTTTGCTCTTACATAGAAACCACGCTCTTCTATATTTTGGTTCCACTACATTAATTTTAATCAGTACTACTAAGAAGGTTCTACTTAGGAAGGTGGTAAAAATCAGCTTCTTATCCTTTGTACTTTGAATTTTTCTACATCCCTTTGTTTGAAGTTAAGCATTTTTTTGGTAGTATGAGCTAAATCTCTTTTTTTGCTATTCTCAACAGGTAGAAAACGTTTCTATAACAACTTCGCAAGTATGTTGGGATTTACTATCAATCCCTGGTGTGGCTGGTGCTGGAGGTATCTCTCGCCAATATTTTGTTTGGTCAGTACAACGGCGATTTTCATTAGTGCTTGCCTGCGCAATGTTAGTTGAGGAAACTGGTTATTGACGCCGGCAAAGATAAAAGCAGCTGTGCCACAGTTCATTTAGCAGGGGCACCCAAAGAAGGTTTCCTCCTACATATATTGAAAACCCTCTACAGGCTATCCAGAGTACTTTAGTGCTCTAGAGATGCATTCCAAGTGGCGCAATAAGATTTATAGATTTATAGATGTTCGGTCATCCTAGGGGAACTTATTTTGCCGAAAATTTAGATGCAATTACAGATGCAATTGCCCCTAATTTAGGGAGCTCCCCTTTATTTTTTATGTTCGCGCATTGTCCCTGGGTCAGTTAATGGGACGTTCCTACTGGTCAGTCAGTTTAAAATGATAAGAATGCTATTAAACGTTGTGCGTGGACATTTATTCAAAAAGGTTAACGAAAACATCATGAACAGGGAAGTCTAACGGGATCCATAACCACTGCACAATAATAACTACGGTCTGCATATAAACTAGTTTCATAATCTTGCACAGAAGCGAGAATGCGGCTAAACAGCGAGCGTGTAAATGTGGAGGATAGTTCTGAACAAAGGATGGTAGCATAATATAACATAGCATAACATAACATAACATAGTGTAACATAACATAATATATAGTGCAAGCCATTCAGCGCTTTAAGTTCTAAGAGTGACCAACATCAACTTTCTCCTAACAGTGTCCACACATTATCTAGAGAAAAGGTAATGAGAATTCTTAAAACGATCACCAAAGAGAAAATGCTTTAAGCTTTCATTAAATTCTCTATACTAATTTTTTAAGGAAATGAATGAAGATCAGTCTGTAGAATTTGTATGTGGATATTGATGCTTAGAGGGTAGGGGACCGGTCATTATTTATCGCCTGGGGGAGTGCGGAGGATTTGGGGTTAAACAAGATGAAATTTAGCCGATCCCTCCTTTGAATGTTACTTCACTGAAGTGATCCCCCCTAATATCATTTGATGACTTTCGCGATCCCCCCCCCCCGCAAGTCTTCATTTTCCAAGCAAATTTGAGTGCCCCCCCTCTGAATCCTTCCAAAGTTTTCAGTGACCCCCCCCCCTTTTGAGTTCTCAGTTACGACTGATCCCCCCTTTTGTTATTCTAAAAATCAAGTGATCCCCCAAAATCCTCCGAAACCCCCCTCCCCCCCCCTTCAGGCGATAAGTAATGACCGGTACCTAAGCAGTTGACATCTGACCTGTTTCCACCGAAGCGACCGTGGTAGAGGTTAATAAAAGGGATGTGTCACGGTTGTCTACACAATGGTCTAGTTCATTTTGTTCATATTAGAGACCTTTACATTCAAGGACGAGAACGACTACGAGTACGAGATATCACTTGGAGTTTTTTCGCGTTTTCTCAAAATATAGACTTCCCGGAAAGCTTCCGGCATTTTACCAAGTTAGGACCGTTCTGGCTGTTTTCTTTACTGAAGGAGGTTACGCGCTCTCCCGATCGCAAATAATAAAACTTCTAACATTTGATATCTCATTGTTTCCGCCACTTTGACATTCTCGCTGAAACTCGTAGTAGAATGACGACGGCTACCACGATTTCCCGCCCAAATGACGTTGGTTCACGTGTGAGCACTACTTAGTACTGAGAAAATCCCGTACTCGTCGTCGTACTCGTCTTAGAATCTAAAGGTCTCTATTGCCACTTACAGTTCCTTATGCGCTTAAAAGCTAAAACGGAACTCAAGCAAAGGCCTTTTTGAGCAACGCACGTCAACCGGAAGTGGGCTTTTTACGTTCTTGAGCGGTCGTTTCGCCCAAATTTTCAGTCAAATCGTCTCTTTAAGAGTAAAGAAACAAAGAAATACCAATTTATATCGCCAAGGCATATATAGACGGAAAAATCCTCACTTCCGGTTGACCTTCGTCGCTCAGAAACGCCTTTGCTTAACCTTCCTATTTACTAAACTGAACTTTACAGAAGAAATTACTTTTCAATGGCAAAATCACAGCTTCTCGTCCAACAAATGTACCTCCCAGGCATTACATCAAACGCTACAAACAGCAAAAATGAACTTTGAACAACTGTTAGGCTAACAAGTTTTCAAAAACACACAATTCAGTCAGGTTCATATTTTGTATTTACTCTGTTATTTATTCCTTCTTTTAATATTTTGAACAGTTATTTTTAGGTTTGACTCAATTTAATTGTTAGCAGGTCATACTGTTGAAATTTTGATAAATTTTGTGACATTGCTCCTTTAACTTACTATTTTGCTTGTGTGCTTAGACTGTGCTCGCCTTCTACCTCGTGACGTATCAGCCACTCAAGTATCGAGAATACGTTTATCCTGCCTGGGGACAGGCGATTGGCTGGCTGATGACCCTGTCGTCACTCTCCTTAATTCCAACGGTGATGATATACAAACTGATGAACACCACTGGGTCAATTAAAGAGGTAAATATTAATTGTCAGTATCTTCAAAGAAGGTCTCAAGTAAATTCAGAAGATGGGAATGTACATCATATCGGCGAAAAGCTCCGTATGAGCTTAATTTCCCCTCTATCATTTTCCTTTCGAGTATGACAGTAGTGATTTTGTTCTACATAAAGTCTCGTTTTTGCTGAACTGAACAGGCACCTCTCTCCAAGTGGGCGTCGACCCCGAGAGAGGGAGGGGTCCACGGGGGCTCACCCTTTAATATACCATTTTTTCACGAAAAAGGTACCCGTTTCGTATACCTTCTATTGACAGATGTTACCCCTTTCACTTTCCTCGTTTAGAACTTTCCATCTTTTTTAACTGCTGTAAATGCATTGTCATTTAAAAATGAATAATCTTAAAACTAGAACGTTTTCTCGACTTTATAAAGCAAAAGAATTCATCTGTTCGGCCCTTTCACAGACCGAAATGACAGATTTCCCTACCCTTTCATATACTACAACGAGTAAAATCCCTACCCTTTCATATACCTGAAGCCTGAAAAAGGTACCCCTTTCGGGCGGAGCCTCCCCGTATAGGCCATTATGGGGCGTACCCCGGGACGTCGACTATGGTGGCCGAGCATTCTCACTAAAAAATATTGGAAGATTTATGCTGCGATTTTGAAAAAAAAGATACAGAAAGAAAAGATATGTTCTCATAAAAATGATGAATTTGAAAACGAGAAACCTGTGAGAACGAACGGCAATTAAAATTAGAAGAGGGAAAGACGGTTAGACTGCCTGTCGTTCTCACAGGTTTCTCGTTTTTAAATTCATCATTTTTATGAGAACGTATCGTTTCTTTCTGTATCTTTTTTTTTTTTTCAAAACGCAAAACACACAAATCAAGATCGTGGAGGTCCGATCCGTTGATCACAGGTATAGCAGCGACGAGAATACCAGCTTTATTGGGCGAGATTAAAACATAATGAAAAATACATACATGAAAGACATTAAGCCCAAAAGGTTAGGTCACGAACGGGACACTTGAACCCTTACCTGCCCTAGGGGAATATAACAATTTGAAATATATACCAAAAAGGTCCAAACAATGCAAAACCTTGTTGAAGTAACAGAAAAATCTAACTGTAGATTCAATTCAATTCAATGTTATTATTCACACTTTATAAAATATTTACATTATATATAGTAAGGTAGGAATACACTAATAAAGTAGAAGAACAAGAAAATTAATGGCTTGGGTAGAAGTGTACGGTAGTCAGAGGAGCTTAGCTTTCGAGCTAACCACCGAGAAAACTAATAGCATTAAAAAAGAAAATTAAAATAAAACATGTACATATGATCCAGTTAGTGACATGGACCTTCTGGAGAAAGTGACCATGAGCAGACCATGTCCACATCAAAGCCATTCATTAATAGAGACTTACACAGATTTTTCAAAAATGATTTAAAACAGCTAAGAGAGGTAAAACCACTAGGGAAGGCTTCATTGCATATGTTGTTCCACAGTTTTACAATACGGACAAAATATAAAGCTTGCAACGTGCGGGTCTTACAGTCCGGAACAGTAAGATAACAACCAGCAGACTGGTCACAGCGCGTACGTGGATGATTGTTAAAAGTTACTTAATTAGAAACGTCTACATCAATGCAGCCGAAAACAGCTTTGTAAAGGAAAACGAGATCCTTGATTTCTCTATCGTAAGCAAGAGGCAGCATATCCAAGGCGAGCAGTCTCTTCCCATATGACATCGGGCCTGGCTTCAAACTTAAGATCCATCTGGTGGCACGTCTCTGAACTTGCTCTACCTTAAGTTCAGTGACTTCTGAGCAGGAGACCAGACTTCAGTAGTTTAACAATGGTGGCGCGTCACAGTCGCTTAATACAAGGAACTCCTAACTGCCACTTTAGTTAACAAGGCACATGATCTCTTTAGCGGGCAGACCTAGAAGTTTGCTTGCTTTTGCTGTAGTCAGGTGTAAATGTGAGTCCCAGGTACGTTTGTCCGAAATAACTACACCCAGATCCTTCTCCTCATGTACGCGCAGTAACTTTTCCCGGAAAAAAAAATAGTCTTGAAGTAAACTGGCTTCTTCTTGCGCGTTATAGATAGAAATTTGCATTTGTAGGCATTAAATCGTATATTATTGTCGTGACTCCAGGAATGGAGGTTTGTCAGAGCTTGTTGTAGTTGTGATTTTCAGTTCGACATGAAAATGTTCGAAGCCTGCCGATCATTCGCATAGCCCGTCATGTATACTGAGACTAGATAAAAGTCTTGTAAACCACTCTAGTAGACTGTGACTGTCATTGCCATACTGACCACATCAAACTTTGTTTCCTTTTTTGCAGCGTTTTCACAACTTAATTCAACCTCAATTGCAAGAGAGACAAGAACCAAATGAAAATACACCCCTCATTGATCAAGAAAGCAAGTAATCGAGTGAGCGAAGCGGTATGCACGTGTTCAGCCTGCTTACATCTGTTGTAATACATGTAGTATCTAAAAGGAAACATTTTTCAGCTGTGTGTGGCTCTCTCTTCCGCATAGGCTCCCGCTGATTATCCCAATAAAAATAGCAACAATCAAAAAATAGAAAGCGCGCGAGGGACGATGGGAAGAGGGAAAAGGCCTGCGCGCTTTATTTTCTTTCTCCCAGCCTCCCTGCGACACAAAGAGAAATCTGCGGAGGAGAGAGTGGGTGTAGTAATTTAAAGCGGAAGCATACAGCCCCAAAGCGAAACGCTTTCTCAGGTTACTCCCACATGGAACTGGCGGGGAGGCTAGTCGGAAAATTCAGGGCGACCAAGCATGAAAAAACAGACATCACGGCTTTTTTTTTCCAAAAATAGGGAGCTAAGGAACAGCGTTTTTGAGCGAAGGACGTCAACTGGAAGTGAACTTTTGCACCATTGGGGAGTGGTTTGGTTAAAACTCTTCCTCAAATCCTCTTTATAAGAGAAAAGAAACTTAGCAATACAAATTTGTTAGCGTCAAGACATATAAAAAGGGAGAAGGCCTCACTTCCGGTTCACGAGTGTCGCTCAAAAACGTCTTTTGTTAAGCTCTCTGGGGTATACACAGCCCTAAGAGATACTTGAATGCGCGCGCAAATTTAGTGACTTTCTGTAAACACCCTTAAGCACTGCTAAGGCAAGGCTGACCGGACAGCTATGAATGGGTAATAAATTTTCTCAATATTTTGGTTAGGCAAAACTAGGCTTTTTTCAGTGGCTGGGTAAGAGAAAGGTTAGTTTTGCCAAAATAAACGAAATATTAGGAAAATATGTTGCCCATCTATATCTCAGTGTACGATCAGTCGTTGCTTTCAATTGTGAGTGTTATTTTCCATTACTGATCCTGATCTACACCAACCACCGGCTTTTCCTTGCTGTTAATCCAAGTGGTCCTTGCAAGAATTGTTCGCTAATTTACTGGTTTGGTCAGGGCAGGAGAGGATAAAGAGGACAGAGAAGGCATCCCTCATACACACCCTATTCAATAGGTAATTCGTCTCGAGTTATTTTTAGAATCGGGATAAAGTTACCTCGCGCGCTGCGTGGATGTTTCGTGGAGGTTTTGCATGACTAAACGCCGTGCAAAACATGTCGGGCGAAAGGCAATGAAAGCGTAAAGACATCGAGAGCATTCGCGAATATTGAAGGGAAATGGGTCGGCGCTCACCTGGGAAAAGGGAATCGCTGGACTCTTTGACAACCCGTGAAATCAGTTTAACTCGAAGTTGTCGTAACCTCAGTGCTTTAATAAAATGAGAAATTTCGCCGGTCTATTAAAACCCGGTCGTTTGTACAATAAAGCAAGTAGGACGCCAAGTGTTATCTTTGTTGAATAATAAAAGACTAATAAAAGAATAAATATCAAACCAGTAATCGCTCTCTTCAAACTGTAAATTATAAATGATCCTGAGAGAATATTCAGTGTGTTAAGGATTTTTCTGCTTTACTGTTAGCTCTATACAAGAGAAGGGCGATTCTTTTTTAATTTTCGTTTCGCTGACACATCTTTAACAGAAATCTCTCTGTAGTCGTTTTCGTCGACAAAACGAATAGCAATATCGCTCTCCGCGTCTCCACCATTTTGTTCTGCGTCAATTCGTGAAGAACGCGTGGCTCTGAGCGTGGGTCATCCACGCGGAACACATTCGCGCTATGTGGTTGGCTGTTGTCTAATCCCCCTTGGGATCTGTAGTCTTAAAAATAACTCGAGACGAATTACCTATGGAAAAGGGTGTGTATGGGGGATGCCTTCTCTGTCCCCTTTATCCTCTCTTGGTCAGGGTTAAAACGTAGTTCATTTTGTCGTTTCTTAAGATTTAATGAATGGTTAAATTGAAATTGTAATAAATTGAAATGAAATATATTTGTACCAGTGATTTGTCTTCTAGAGTGATACCAGTGCTACTAGAAAAACTGCGCAGCTTCTTGCTCGGATTAGCATCCCATTAGACCGCGATCAGCGAGGGGTCGTCTTTCTTTAATTAGACCCTCGCACAGCGCGGCTTCATCGCTCCCCCCTCAAAGTCTCAAACATACCAACCTTGTCCCTAGGGCTTATCTCTTCTCACCCATTTTTTAAGGGAAAAGCCCTAGGGACGAGGTTGCAAACATACCATATTAACAAGAAAAGTGAGAGACTGCTTGCAGTCCATACATGGAGTTTTACCTGGCATCACATGTCGGAGCATAAATCCCTACTTAGTGTATACTGCAATACGAAACAGTTTGTGACTTTTGCGTTGGATAAGAACGCGCTAGCGGTTAAACAAAAGGTCTTGAGCGGTGCCTTCGTCTAGAAAGAGAGGTAAAACCTGCCTGTCAGTTGCACGGTTCGTGCGAGAATCTCGTGCCGGTTCTTTGCGTCATACAAACCCGATTTGGAAAGAAAAAACTGACGGTTTTGCAATCTATGCTAAACGCAAATTTTTCGTTTCTTTTACTTGTAAGTTGCATATGTTGAAGAGGAAGCGGGCAAAAGAAAAATCCGCTCCTCGCGGCCGATTGGCATGCACGCTAAGCACGCCAGTAGGGAGGGTGTGATACTTAATCCTTTCACTGCCAAATTTAGCCGAAAGCAAATTTCGACCAAACTCCCACATTTCATTTAGTGAAATTTTGAAAAACAAATAGCACCATGTGTAAGTAAGGGCAGAGAGCTTTCATCTGAATGGTCACATCGTAGGATTTTGTCTACAGAATCAAAAGTTAGAGTCACCTTACAAAACTGCATCAAACACACTGGCAGTAAAAGGGTTAAAAGACGGGTTCCGTTCCGTTCTCGCGCGTGTTTGTATAGTCTCGCTCGGGCCGCTCGGGAGGGGGTTATGCAATGCTCCCTGTCCTGCAAATTGGCCTTCAGTTCTTAACTCTGCGGAACATATGTTGCGTATCGGAAATGTAACGCAATAACAGCGTGATCATAATGAAGATTGTGAATGGGTTTTGAAAAACTGAATTCCTCTGGACGTTGTGGCCCGAGCGTCTAAGGAGACTAGCACGCGTGATGCTCGCTTCTCGTGACGGGCATGTTCGTCAGAAAATTCAAATTAGGGAGACCAAGCTTAAACTGACCCTTAAGGGAGATTTCTCGGTGATTAGCGGCAGTGCATTTTTTGTAAATTTCGTTATGCACAGTACTAAGCGATACCTGAATGGGCAAATATAGTTTCTTTCCATCCCAAACACCCTAAGCGAGACCAAAATCTGCAATTTACAGCCTAAAGCGAAACCACGAGCATCCCCGTTAGTTTTATATGAGAGTCCTTCAGGGCGTGGCACAAGCCCCTGCATATCGAGAAATCACCTGTCGAGAAATATAATGTCTAGACACTGGATAGCAATACATATCGATTCAAAAATGGGAACGCTTAACATCACAATTAACAAATTAAAAACTGCATGCAGTGAAACTTGCTCAAACACTTGACGCTTTCCCACATGACGCGCGTACTTTTCCTCATGCGACAAAGAGGAAGATTTTACCTAATCTCGAACCTCCATAGGCGCTGTTATGCATTTTTTTTTTTAATGAACACTAGAGAGTGAGACAAACTTAAAGCAAGGGGCACACATACACCAACCCACGTCCTGGCCAGTACCTGGCGCCGGCCGTGGGTTGGTGTATGTGTGCTCCTTGCTAAAGTTTGCCTTACTAGTGAGTGAGCAGCACGAAGCAACGCAGGTATCTTGTTAACTTGCTTTATTAATTTCTGCGACAGGTTTGGTCACTAATCACACAGACTTCAGCAGGGAGTATAAGAACTTACTTTATACCTAATGATTATGGTGAAATCACGTTCCTGTTAGGTGTGAACAGCAGAAAACAAAAACAAAAATTATATTTGCAGGATATAACTACAAATAATTCTGAGTTATTAACGAAATGTACAATGTTTATATCGGAGCCAAGGATTCAACGTTATATCTGTGAGCCTCAAGCGAACTGCTGCTTGTAACATTGTAAACAAATTCGCATGTATTAGTTTTTGGCTATGAAAGTTTTAACAATCGGTATTTCTTTTTCTTTTTTTTTTTTTTTTGGTTTTTTCATGAAATGGACAATAAAGATCTCACGTAGAGGTTGATAGGCGGTTGGAAAAAGAGAATTCCTTGTATACTTTTTTATTGTTATGACCGATTTTTTTAGACAAAATGAAAGGCATTGTTTTACACTGGGGGTGGTAAAAAATTACTTTACTCACCTCTCAATCCTTAAGCGGTATTTCTCCAAGCTCAGCCACTTTTACAATGGTAGATCCCCAAACGTTATGCACAACAGTAAGCGGTTAAATTGTACTTTGTTCTATGATCACCCTAGAATGCATTTATATATGTCACGTGTCTCTCTGAAAGTGGATTCAGTAGAGTGATAGAATCATGCGGCTGGCAGTCCAACTTCCTCCCCGTCTTAGCTCTACAGAGATTTCCCCTCCCCTTAACCAAACGAGCTCTATAAGCAGGAGTGAAAGTAAAACTATATGCTTAAAAAATCTGGAGCTTTTCGTCTAAAAATCATTTACAGTTTTTGGCCTTTTGCAAAGTTGTTCGGGGTGGTAAACTACAGAGAATTTTTTTGTCTTTGCTTTCTAAAACAGAGAAATCTACTACTCCTACTTCCATTTTATAAACGTTTTTCACGTATTTCATGTTTTTAAAGTCAATAGCAGAGTAAATTTTGTTACATATATTAAAACATGACAATGTACTGAATTTTAGATGAAGCGCACGCGGTTCCTTAGTTGACCTCTTTTAAATGTCAACCTCATGTAAAGAAATTTTCAACATGGCATAACTTGGTTCGTTTGTGTATTTTCATCGATCGAAACTAGATGCTTTGATTATTGATGGTGGCAAGTTCTGGTGATTTTGTTGCAGCTCATCATATAGGGTGGTATAACTGTTTTAGGCCAGTGACGCTGCACAAACTACTGATAAGACGCGAATATCAAGCCTGACTAGCGGGCAAAATTCGTGACTTTATATAAACTCTCACGAGTTCCGAAATTCTCTATTTTCGAATCACCCATTATAAACACTGTTTGCATAAAATGTTGTTTTCAAATGCCCCTGAGGGGACTATTCACTTCCAAGACAGTTGAAAACAATAACTTTTCAAATTCGGAGGGCAAAAAGAGTGAATAATGTGGGATACGAATAAAGCATGGGTAGCTTCCTGTATAGGCTGTAAGAAATAATAAAAAATTGATTACTAATTACTGTGTGCTTTTAGTTACCAGAACTTTCTATGCTTTTGTTTTTGTTTTTATGTCAGGTTTTTTATTCCCTTTTCTTCACACTTCTTCTCAAAAAAATGTCAAAAAGATAAAAAGCACTTTTAAGCTGTTTTAAGTAACGAAAATTATATATTCACTCGTCGCTCTGCAGGCCTCACGCATGCGACGTATATTTCGTCATGACCAAGCCAAGGCGGGTTCTATAAGTCTCTTCTAGTCTCTCGTGAGCCACACGTGAATTTAATCCAGAAAATTGATTTATCGATGTCTAGAGAACGGTAGCTATTGTTCATCCATCGTGGTACAATAATTGAGATGTACAGAATCGAGACGTTTCTCGTTTCTCGTGGCAAGAGTGAACCTACCTTCTCTCGTAATTAAAGTAACATCTAACATGTGTTCAGTATGCGGCTAGGATCATGTGAAAGTAGATACAAGGGTCTTGTACGGCGATAAAGAAGAAAGGTTATAGACTTTAAATTTGGCGATCAGCTAAGAAAAGCAAGGTGTTTTTAATAGTGGGTCACGTGCTAAAACATTTGCATTATTACCACGTGAAACCGGCATCTTTATTTGGTTAGATGAAACACTACGAACGTTTAATACTTGAAGTTATGAAAGGCCACCGCCAGATTGCCGAACTGGAGACGGAACTAGTGAGGTAAAAACTAACATTCTTTATCATTCTTAACTAATTAGTAGAGAGTCAGAAAATCAAGAACAAAATGGTTAGTTCATTCAAGTTTGGGTCCAGTGGTTATGAACTTTATGATGTTCAACGCGTTATTTGCGAAAACCTGGCCCGGGTTGTTCAAACGTTGGATAACGCTATCCACCACGGACTGTAAAAATATTACACAGGGGCACCCAACGAGGATATAGTTCAAAACCACTTAACATAGATTTGTTGAACGTATTTTAGTATTTAAAAGGTAGATATAGGCATATTTTTATCCCCTAAAAACTTTTCATCTGTTCGGATTTCCTAGCTGAAAGTCTAGTGATCCGAAAATTATAGGGATCAAAACTTACCTTTTCGAAAATTTAGCCAGGAAAAGGCTCCCGAAAATTCTAAGTGGCCTTTTTTAGGGTAAATATACGTTTAAAATGGGTAATTATACCATTTTGTCGATGTTCGAAAATCCTAGGAGAGGCAGGCAAGCAAGAAATTTTACAACAAATGTTCCGAAAATTCTAGTTCTCAAATCGTCTTCCGAACAGATATTTTCCCGAAAATTGCCGTTGGGTGCCCCTGATTACAAAACATGCCACTAGCTGAAAACCCCCACAAAGCCTTATTTTTACATTGACGAGAATTTTTTTGTCCTGTTTCATTTACTAAAGTACAAATACATAACTACATTGCTACTAAATTACATAACATACAAAGAAACCAAAGTAGCTTAGTACATAGTTCTTGCATACTCACGCACACACTCGCACACACCCCACCCGCGCCTACTCAGACGTATACTGTCATTATCTGCCTGGAATTGTCAAAACAACCTCTAGAGAAATAACGTCATTGCTGTTCTCCGTACATTTCTACAAATGAGAGAAAGACTAAAGAATGATTCTCCAGGAAAAAGGATCCCCATTTTGCATCACTCAAATTTTCTGTAAGTCCCACTTTTAATAGCATAACGTCTTTCATAGTCAAAAAAATTTACTACGGTTCGAAAAAAAGAGTTCCATTGGAGGCTAAGGCCATTTTGTTTGCGATTAAGAGTGCATGATGAAAAAGAGGGTTTTTAGTATCGTTCGACGAATCCTATGCAAGACAGAAAAGAGAATTCTTCGTTAAGAAAGCAATTCAGGGAGTCAGAAATAAACCGGAGAAAAATGCCTCTTGTGTTTCTACCGAGCATCCTCGACAATCAGAGAACTTAATGACCGAGTCTACGCCCCAAACCCCCTCCCCCCATCACGATATATGATCATTCGTCAAATAGCTATTTACAACACGGTTTCAAGGTTCACTGACATCCATACTTCATACTAAAAAAAGACACTGTCGTAGCACAAACTAGTGTTACTGAAGTCCCGTGGAAGCACGTCCCTTCCGATAACTCTCACATGCTTTTCTCGTCACGGGCACTCGGCGACGTTTTTCTGTAAAATAACAGTGTGAAGGAACAAATATTGCCTAAAAATTTCTAAAGCTTGAGAAAAGCTAAAAATTTCTGGATAACCGTTCCATACGTCTAAAATATTCGAAGGTTTTCTAATAGCTTAACTACAATTTTCGGACGTTGTGTTATTCACATTTTAATATCAAGATAATAGTCTACATATTACGGCCAAACAGGCTTCTAAAGCACAGAGAAAATCATTTGACACATTTCTGGCGTATTTGGAAACATTCGGTGGGTGCCCCTGTCTCGTGTACGATGTGAAATTTTCTTGGGGGTTTTACTTCGCGGATAACCAATCATGAACGTTTAGCGGAAACACCTTTCTGTGTGACTAAGCGGTATTAAGCGCTGAGATTGGAAAACAAATTGGCGGAGACAGGCTGTGATAAGTTTCTGTCCAATATTGTGGTAAAGCTCTTAGGTACGGGTCAAATATGATGAATTTTTCAGTTGTTTTTTTTATTATTATTTGTTAATCTTCTCTGCTGTGCTTTCAGTCGATTCGTTTCTATAGATACGACAGGGTCATTTGCTTTCGGTTCTGGAAGAATGAGGGCACCAAATGACTCTTTTTCTGTAAAATAACTGTCCAAAGGAGCACACATTGACTATAAATTTTTTAAGCTCGGGAAAGCCTAAGAATTTCTTGCCTATGATTTTCGTAGCTTAATTGATAGGTTTTCTAAGGTTAGGTCATATGTCAGTCACATTTAATTTGTTACAAGATATAATTAAAAAAGTCTGCTGAAAATTTCAGCACAGAGCGTGACAAAACGTTCTCTAGAATTGTCCAATGAAAGAGCGGTTACTCCATGTTCATCCGGGTAGCTTATAACAGTTTGGAATGAGACAACCAACATTCCCTTAAGACATCCGAGCAGATAAATAGTTATTTAACTAAACAGGCTTCTAAAGCATAAAGAAGACCATTTGAGACACTTCAGTATGACGTAGTTGGAAACATTCGGTCGTTGGGTGCCGAAATGCGTTCAAAACATTTTCCAGTTATAATGCCGTGTTTTCCCTGATATTGCCACACTCAAAGAGGACACCGTCTTCCGAGTTAAAAGGCTGATTACCTCACCATACATAATCAAAGCCAGTGGGTATGGCAGCAAGTTAGTAGACAGAATGGGTGCATTTGGAACAGTGAGTATCTCTGGAAACCACATCCTTATGGACGTCCTGAATGCCGATGTCACAACCACCGAGTAAGAAATGATTATACAAATTTTTCAGCTATTGCTTACCTTCGTAAATTTCCTCCGCCTTGTTTTCATTTGTTTTTTCTGGTTTTATTTTTGTTGCTGGTTATTCTTAAATAGGCGCGTGCATATTGGCGTACGATTAGTTATGCCCTTGCTATGTTCTTACCTGTGTTGATCTTTGCTCAAGATGACTATTGAGAGTAAATTCAAAGGCTTCTCTTTAATTTGAATTTTAACAAAAAAAGAACAGTTAAAAAAAAGTAGAAGCAGAAATCTGCATACATTTATTGCGGGAGGCAGTTAGCTCTTTTCAAATTCTCCAGGCTCGATCTCCATGCATTCCCGTAAAGAACAAGAACGCTCTTAGCAGCGGTGAGTCTCCCTTGCTTGGAGATAAGTTTTGTTGTCAAAGGCGCCAGTGCTGTTACACAACTTTTTCGTTTGGAATACAAAACGAGTGTTATATGTCATAATGTAAATACTCAAAACGTAGAAATTGCAAGGAGAGACAAGCCGCACATCTCAGCTTCACACCGGTGTGAAACCTTAGAAAACCTTCTACATGTTGATATTGCTCCATTGAGGAGAACTCTTTCAGGAATTTTTACACTCAAAAAATTGAACGACGATTTTTATCAGTATCAGGAGTCCATGACTCTGTCAGTATAAATATATATTGCCTCTCTGTAGCGGACCGAGATATCCGAGAGATACGGCTCGGTACAGTACATGTTCAGCACTGGAAAAATGTGTAAGTTTAGCAGAACCTTATACAACAGACAGCTAATTCAGTTCACGCGTATTCCTGCTAAATTTGTTGTCCGTTTTGTAAGATATCAAAATCGCGTAAAAGTAATTACATTTTCCATAGCTGCCTATTATCTGCTTTTAATATCTCCCTACAGCCTCAGAGTAAATGTTTAGAGTTGTACACAACATGCACTTTATCACAGTATGGGATGAAGCGTTTCATTTTCCAGGAAAATTTCACTTTCTCGTCAAAAACAATCACTGACTCAGTCAGACACGGAGAAGTTTACTTGAATTTTGCGTTCAGTACAGCCAACGGGATTATGTTCTGTGAAATTTATCTACAGTCTGCGGCCCACATCACCTTGGTTCGATCCTTAACGGATCCCCGATGGCCTGATTCTCTATCACCAATCCTCGATCCTTGATCCTAATTTTCCAATAAGCCTCGAAGTTTTGCTCATTATGATTATTCTTTTTTTCGACCACTGAAGTAATCACTTGTTCCAAAGTAATCAAAGCTTTCAAGCAATAGAATTCATGGACCGACCCGTTCCGGAAAAGCTCGATATGAGATTTCTATTTTATGGACATGAAGTACTGCAAGTAGAGTGCGAGATAGTCAAGTACAAAGCAACCCGTATAAACACATCCGTGACGCATACGTAACGTTAGGGTGGATTTCCACTGACGTGTTTTTGGCTCCGCACGTTAAAGCACGCAGATAAAATAGACGCAAGAAATTAAGTGTTGAGATTAAACGTGAAGATGAGCGAGGTTCTACTTTTACGCCTACGTGCGACCTTTCATACATTGCCTCTATATTATTTTTGAACGTTAATTTTACGCACGTACGCACGTAAAAAATACGCGACAGTGGAACTCAATTCTTAGACAGGTAGTTGAAGTTGCTTCCAGTAGTAAATACTTGATATCTCAAGTATTTATAAAGTGTAACACGACTTCACTTCTTAACAACTGCGAAAATCTATCAATTAGATACATACAACAAAGTGAATCTATTTAACCCTAGAGTCCCAGTAATTGCGACAATATTCTGAGAAACATAACGCCTCAATACACTACAATACAGGATTTCCCCGCTATAACATTTTCTCATCCTACTCGGGGTATTTACCTTTTAATAAGCGTGCATGTCGTGCGTAATTACACGAAAATCAAGGGCCTCGGTTCGGGGAAAATTACATCACGAAGAACCACTATGTGGATGTGCTACCTGCAAATCGTTATTTTATTTATTTATTTATTTATTTATTTATTCATCATTGTCAAACTTACATGCGTCATTTCGGTCATCGCCAAAAATAAACTAAATGCTCATGACAAGACTCATTTGCATACAATGAAAGTCGTCACGATTCTCATCCCCTGTTTCCACGGTCTCCGCTAGGAATAGTCTGCTACACAGCCGTTTTTAGTGTCGTCACGCAACGCTCCTCCGCGTTGCGTGACGACACTAAAAACGGCTGTGTAGCAGACTACGCTAGGAACGCCTGGCCTACAATTTATATCCCACACGGAAAAAAGGAAGACAAAGCAAACGCCTGCATTTTTAGAGTCTCGCTCTGCTAAAGCAAGCTCGACTAATTAGTGGCGAGAATTTGATAAAGGATCAAGCCTTTTCCCATTGCCGGATGGAGATAATTTCTCTCATTTTCTCTGGTGCTCTCGCAAGCTTTTCTCTCAATGGTGCATGGATCATCTCAGGAAAAAAATTGTGATTTCCAGGATTAACTAGTATCTGCTTTGGTCCCAGATCAGTGTCAATTTTCTTCTCCTTGCGAGTTCAACATTTAAGAGCTTCAAAAGAATCAGACAGATCATAAAAATGTCATAGTAGGAAATGAATGGAGCTGGCTTTAGAATGATAATTCTTGTATACCGTAAATCGTCTATTAAGCCCCCCCAGGGGGAGCTTATTCATTTCAGACACATTTGAGGGGGGGGGGGGGCTTGATAAAGACGGGGGCTCATTTAAGAGGGAGTGGTTATCCAGTTTAGCAAAGACGGTGGTATCAGTTCTCCGGCAATAAAGAACTATAACACAAATCCGAAGTTCCAGTTGGTAAATACATCATCCCAGATCAGTCAACGCGTCCTTTTGCAGTCGTGATTGACTAATACAGTCTGTCATTTATCAGTTAAGGATAATAAGGGGGAGGGGGACTTAAGAAAGCTGGGAGCTTAATAGAGAATTTACGGTAGATATAATGAGCAGTAAACGAGAAGCAATGATAAAACATGTTCGTGAAATGAAAATTAACGTTTGGTATTAAACGGGCCGTGACCGTGATTCTAACCTCTCTTTTATTTTATCCCTGGCTGGCTCCTCGAGGGAGCAAATGAAAGTTCCCCGAACCACTCGCAGAAAAGATGGGCCTTTGTTGCCAACTCGGGGGATCTCCTGCGTTTTTTCTCACAAAAAAATATTTTCTTTCGGCAAATTATGATAAATCCTTAACAACCAAGGCTTGTTCTGTTATGATGGCTGGACACGATTCAATCTCCTTTTATCGTGTGTTTTTATGGATTTTAGTAAAACCCTCCTAAAAAAGACGGAACGTAACCTATAGCCAGTCATTTTGACTGAGAAAGCTTGTTCAATAAAGCATATTTAATTGTTTTGTTCCTTCTTGTGTGCATTTTCAGATAGAACCGAAGTCAGTTCAAAATGGTCGAGGCTGTACACGAGCGAGAGGTTTGGTCTTCAAAGTGTGATTTTGTTCTGGCTTTGGTGGGGTGGGCAATAGGCCTAGGTAACTTATGGCGGTTTTCCTACCTGTGTTTCAAGAATGGTGGAGGTATGTAAGCTACACGTGTCCTTTTACGGCTTTTACCATGCACAGCTATCGATAAGTCTGCAAGAGCTAAATACTCAAGACCAGACACTTAAATAAACCGAGAAGTGCAAGACTCAAAAAAAGTGACCTGATAATCAGACACAGCTGCAGGTTCTTTCTTGCGCCCATATTTTGATTTGGAACACAAACCTTTTTGGTTTTACCGGATTAACCCCGGATTTTAATCGGCAGGTTGCTTTCTCATTCCCTACTTCATTTGCCTGGTTGTGGCTGCAGTGCCAGTCAACATTCTGGAAATTGGATTGGGCCAGTTTTTGAGCCAAGGAGGAATTACAGCATGGAACATATGTCCACTTGTTAAAGGTGAGATATGCCCGTTATATGTGCCAAATCGACAAGATAATTACTTAACCACTAACTACTATTATCTCAACTTTGAAATATGAGCGTTGGCAATGTTGCGTAACCTTCGATCACTTCCAAATATAAGGACCGCTATAAGGATTTGTATTGGAAAAAAATAACTTGTTTCTGTGACCTACGTATATAACAACCGCTAAATGAGACAAACAGCTTTTTTTAATAGCAGAGCTCCACGCGCGCGCGAAGCGCGTGCGTGGGGGGAGCCCCATAGCTAAGGTAATCTACCCATCCAAGAAAATTTGGTAATCACGTGACCGACCGACCGACCGACCGACCGTCCGTCCGCACCACAGGCATACCAATGTTTACTCTCACACTTTCTCGCTTTGGGAGCCCAGGAGGAAGCTGATTGCACATCAATGTTGTTCTCAATTGACAACTGTCAAAACAGGGTATCCGCTGACCGGTATCACCTTTCCGTATCGCGGGCTCAGGTGTCGACCCATCAAGGTCGAGTATTTTTTTGAAGTTATCCGCTGACAATTTATTCGTTTTCAAATGATTGCAGGCTCACGTTTACTTTTTTTTTAAATTCATATCAAATATGTTGTGTTTATGTCAGTATCGCCCCGCACTATCAAACTTACCTCAGACGCAAAAATTCAGCCAGTTTTTTTAAAATACCGGCGGGGAAGACCTTTTCTTACCATGGTCACGTGTTGGTCACGCTCCACGTCCAAATTTATGCAGCATCTTGAAAGTTGTTTACTTTGACAGCTGAAGCTGACAGAGTTTTGAGTCAACTTGTCATGTTTTTAACCGTATTTTTCCACTGGATGTACAAAATGAAATACAGCTGCTATCAAGAGTGTTCTCTTATTCATGGCTGGTTTGTTTATTGGGTTTTTGGTTGAGAAATGCGTCGCTTGTCAAAGCCGATAATCCGATTTCGGATGGCATCGTTTTTGCTTTTCACCTTGCTGGATGCGTGCAAGAATTATAAAGGCTCAAGCGATCCTTGCCTTACCTGATAGCTTTCAAGAGCTGCATCTCGAAATATGGTAAGCCTGAGTAATTATTGTATTTATATCTAATTTCATGAAGTCCAGCGGCGCAGTTTATGAAGCTAGTTTATGCACGTTTGTATTAAGATTTGACTGAGACACTGATCTGACCTAGTATGAGGTTGGATATAAGCTTAAGCTTACAGAACTTTAACAGGCCTTTAGTCGATATTAATTCACCGTAAATAGAAAGAAGAGACTTTCCGAAGAATATTTAGTTATAATTTTGGCTGTAGAAAGAAAGCGTTGAGCGATTTTCTTGTCCTGAGTTCATCTTTGAAAACAGCAAACAGGCCCGGGAAACTGGCGGCTTAAAACGTAAACTTAATCTTTAAGCTTACTAGTAAAGACTTGAGGATTCTTAGAGACACTTAAATACTCATTTGTTTTCGTGAATGAAAATTGTTGTCTCTGTAAATGTTCTACCGAATTATATTTCTTTATTGATTGTTGGTAGTCTCAAAAGTGTAATTTTCATCGCTTTGCCGTTTGTTTTCAGGCGTTCATAAACATCGCTTGCAGGAGTACTCAAAATGCCGAGCGTATCAAACGCTTTTTAAGGTTACACATCGTTATAAAACCATGAATAAAAAATAGACTCAATGAATTCTTTATCACGTTGAAGCGTAACTCTTTTAAAATTTCTTCGCAAATTTAGCGCTTATCAAAAGTTAGAACCGGCTGGCCGTATAGGTGATTTTGGAAATTTTTTGAACGGTTTCGCTAATTAAAAGTCCACGCATGCTTCGATGGTCCTGAATATTGAGTGAATGCAATTTGTCTTGAAAAATTGTGAAATACTGCATTTTGTACGAGGTCTGTATGATAAAAACAGCGCCTCATAGTACTCTTTCTCCTCAGATGTGGTGTATTAAAAAAAAAATAAAACATTGGTTTGCACGCACCCAGATTTATTGGCAAGAATTTGTAAACTTGTCGATCGCAAAAAATTCGGCCTGATTTGTTTTCCACGCCTTATCTACTGTGATCAAGAGCCATTATTGCTCTTAAATTTGACCGTACAACTTTTTGGGTGTGTATATAAGGCTATTTGTTTCACTCCAAAATCACTTAACTTTTCAATGGGAGCTTCGCTTTTAGCCGTGGCTAAATCTATATATTGCTTAAGTTATCTGGGCCAGGTTGTTCAAACGCTGGATTGCGCTATCCACCGGATAAATCACTACACAGTGGATAATTATAAGATTAGTGATAAGTATTAGGACTAACCAACTGCGTTATCTACTAGATAGAGTTTTATCCAGTGGATACCGTTATCCACCTTTTGAACAACTGGGACCTGTATTTTCTTTAGGTGGTCCTCGAGCCTATTGATGCCCATTTCCTGGGTTTTAGTGGAACCGTTTTGGTCTTTCTCTCCAAGCATATATCCTTTTAAAAAAAACATCATATTGGTTCCTGAATAAAACCCGCCAGAAAATGGGCATTAATCGGCTTGGAGACCACACAATCCACTTGACCAAACTGATTTGATAAAACAAAATGAATACCTGTCTTTCATCACCGTCGGTCTCAACAGTGTGTCTGAATAGGTCCCTAAAGCCCAGTTCAAAGGTCGAACTTTTCATGTACCAAACTTAATACCTATTTAGATGGACCCAAATGACACAAGTTCCACGGCTGATTCAGACGTGCAACTCTCATAGTCGGAACTCAGTTCATTCTTAAGATGTGCAGTCTGTACAGTGGTCAATAATGCTTACCAGTGAAAATTAATTATAGTATTTTTTGCATTAGGTTTGTCATCTGAGAAGTTCGGCGTTTTCCCGGGGGAGTACTCCCATACAATACCTATATGGGTATGTGCCGCACAACGGGGTCGTGATTTTGAAGCTCCTGATTTAGAACGGGGTTTCCATTTTAGAGGCGTTTTCTAGAACGGGGTATAATATTTCGAACGCACGAAAGCTCCAGTTTTGTAAGCAGCCATTTGAAATTATTCAAGGACAAATTGCTTTTAAAAATACGGTTCAATGCGTTAACAAGCAAACTGTTGTAATCTTGTTGCACCCTACAACGGAGTATAAGAAATTGGCCCATTTCTAGAACGGGGTATCAGTTTTAGGGCGAATTCTAGAACGGGGTATAAAAAATTGGCCCATTTCTAGAACGGGGTATCAATTTTAGGGGAATTTTTTTTCTTCAGAACGGGGTGCCAATTTCGAGTCCCTGGCGGCACATACCCACCCAAAAAATACCCGAGTGCCCCCCCCGGGGGCCTCTGGAACGAAGTCGCTCCATCAATAGTCCTCCTAGTAGCCACGTGCGTTGCGTGACACCCAATAACCCTTCTAGGAAAACATTAGTGAAACTGAGAATAAGCAGTCACAAACTTAGGATTGAGACAGGCAGATACGACAATATACCACGTGACGAAAGGTTATGCAATCTCTGCAATTGTAACAGAATTGAAGATGAAACTCACTTTTTATTAGATTATCCAAGTTTTTCTTCCATAAGAGATATGTTCTTCTCTAAACTAGATCCTAAAATACCGTTTCTACGACTACAATCACATGAGTCCTTATTATCACATCTGATGAATTCTACTGACTATTTTATTAACATCCAGTTAATTTCATTTATATCAACTTGCTTTGAATTGAGAGACAAACTTATCTCCGGAATAATTAGTCCTACTGATGTTTAGAAATAAACAATGAATAATAAGCTTCAAATTATTATTTTAAATATTTAATTTACAAGGAATCAATGATTAATTTCAAGTAGCTTTTGCAATACTGTAATACTTTGTTATGGTCATGCAAATAAAGCTTATTGTTGTTGTTGTTAATAAACAGCTGCGAGGGAGACAACTCCATCCACAGTCGAAATTTCCATGTGAGCCACTCGATTTTAATTCATGGTTCGACCCAAAATAGATAAGTCGGTCCTAATTGATTCAAACGTTCATCTTTTCATGTACGTAATTAAAGGGATTAGGTTTGGTACATGAAAGGTTCGACGTTTGAACTTGGCCTAACTTTACTAACGGACATTTTTTGTTAGGTATTGGTTATGCAAGTATAGCAGTCCTTGTCTGGATCTCTATATACTACAATGTGATTCTTGCCTGGGTCTTGTTTTACCTGTTTGCCTCGTTTCAATCGACACTTCCTTGGTCCCACTGCAACAACGAATGGAACACTCCCAACTGTGTGGATTATGCTGAGAAGAGTGACAATGATGGAACGCTGAATAACACATTTGCAAATGCTACCACTCTTTTTAATCTAACGGTAGCAAATGTAGCAAAGCGAGTATCGGCAAGCCAGGAATACTGGGAGTAAGTACAAATAAATACTCAGTATACTATCATGCCTCAAATAGACCGTGTACAACTGCCCCCTCCCCTCAGGAGAAAAATCGGGAATGGGGCACTGATTTCATCAAGGAATTTTTTCCCGTGGGAAGGGGACGGCCGTACACAGGCTATACCTGAAAGTTTTCTACGCCGCTGCTACTTAAGCCTGTGTGAGCAGGTAAAGTAATGGCCTGAGGTCTTACCTGCAAGGCGATGCTTCAAGTCCTTGCGCCAGCATCGTATTGTTTCATTGAAAGAAACACTGCTCAGCTGAAAGGGTTGAAAATTAACCAGTAAATACAATTTTTTTTTTTTTTAATATATCCTTAACTTATCTTCGCAAGTTCACAAGAGTTCACTACATCGATTTAAGTGAGATAATTCGGGTTGTGAAAGCTGCCATCATTATGGTTAGTGTACACTTGAAGATATCAACGCTCTTTGTGGTCAGACATATTTCGAGTGCAAAGGTTTCCCCTGAATGGAGGTCAAACCAAGGTTTCGGGACCCAGAAAACGTGTTCCTTTCCTCAGAATAGAGGTGCCTCAACGATGGAGGTAACACATACAAAGTTTATGTGGACGTTTTTCTAGGATCAAATTTTGTGTCCCTTTGATGGAGGTATCCCTTGAATATAGGTGTCCTAAAGGAGAGGTTCACCTCTAAGCTCAAACACTGCGGGCCATCTGGGTCACTCATTGGCTGTTGTTTAGTCTATTATACATCACCCACTTCAGTTCATTTGAGACCTTTTCTCCGATCAAATTGAATGTACTTAGTGTTGGCTAAAGAACGTGGTGTCGTGGGTTTATATTCTCAATATTTTGGATTGAAAGTAATGGTTTTTTACTACCCTACGAATGGTTCGGATGAATGAACGGGTTAATTTCAAATGATACTCAATTCCGGATTTCCGC